>NW_027098461.1:0-100000 GCF_019320115.1 Miscanthus floridulus | reverse complement strand
AATGGTATCGTCACTTTGAGCAAGTTCTGTTGGGCATGTTTGTCTTATGGTGTGGAGCCCAATATTGATACCTTCTGCGAGTACTACGGGCTCCAGCGTCAGCCTAAGCGGGTGGGCGAAGGCTAGTTGATAGCCCAGTATGGGAGCTGCGCTTTCATGCCGAGGAGGAATCAAAAGGGCGAGTAGTTGGAAATTTCTTTTGCTCAGAAGAACAAGTGGTCAAAGGATTGGATGCAATACAAGTTTTATGTGAGGACCGACAGCTTGACCTCCATTGGCGAAGATGGGAGGAAGAATACTTGGTATCCGTTGGCTTCCGTGATGACTCCGGTGAAGCCTTCAACTCAAGGTACCCCAGGGCCAGGGACTGCTGAGGGGGCGTGAAGCCTACGATAAGGCTTTTGCTTTGGCCTGCTGGTACTCCGGAGGTCGGGATCTGGTGGAGGAGATGGTGGCGGCTAACTGCTGGCCTCTTGGCAAAACCCTAAGTCCCTCTATATATATAAGCGCAGTAGTGAAAATTGATCTCCACTAACGGTTTAAAGTCATGGGCCCACTTTTGATTTGTAGTGGCGTTTGCTTTTTATGGACAGCCAGTGAATGAAATCATAGCGTCAGCAAAAATCATTTCTACACAAGTATACTTGCCACCTCTAATAATAGAGGCTATTTCTAGAGGTGGCCACCCCTAAAATTAAGATTGGATATGTAGAGACGGGCGGAGTTTTCAACAGCCCCTAAAGTAGGGGAGCTCTTTCCCACAATTTTTCTATGCCGGTGTTTCAAACAGATGGATGGCTCTCCATTTTCCAAAGCCAGAACCATATGTTACTTCTTGCCCGTTCTTATCCCCTCCAAGGCTGCTTTTCTCTTCTGCCTATCAAAGCACAGCACTTCCCCTCTGTCCACAGCACGAACAGCACATATCGGCAGCGCACGCAGGCACAACAGCTCGAGGGCACGAGGCGGCAGCGACCATGGTGTGTATGGGCAATTGGGCATGGAGCGTGCGTGGTCGCAGCTGCCGAGACATGGGCGTGGTGGTGGTGTGGTGGTCGGCCGGGCGTGGTGCACGCAGACGCAGGCAGCAGCTGGGGCACGGGGATGGCTGCCTCGGGGAGCCCGGGTGTGCGGCCACTGTGGCCGTACATGCACTGTGCTTTTTTGTTTTTATTTGATTTTTATAGAGGTGGACCATATTATCAACTGAGTTTAGAAATCCATTTTTCGAGGTGAGACATGTTATCAACAGACTGTACAAATCATTTTATGCAACCGTCTGTTAAAAAATATACTCGATTTCCAGAGAACATTGACTGCGATATAGCAGCCTTAACTTTTCAAAGATTTCATTTGTCATTTTATTTCGGTGAAATACAAAATCGTGTGCCCAGCCATTCCGTGGCATGCCAGCGGGGGGTCTGCGCACATTGCACACAAAGCGCACAATGTGGATTGCGGCCACAGAACGCAACAGGGGCAAAAGACATAGACTCGGCCGGACTCCAAGCCTCCAACGCACGTACACGAGGCTGTAACTAGCATGAGGAGACAACCCAAACCGAACAAAAGAAAAACCGAGATACGCAATCAGCTGAAGGAGCTGAGCTTTTTTTTGTTCGTTGTTCAGTGACCCACAGAAACGGTGTTCACTGCGCCGAGGAGGAGCTAGCCGACGCCGGCGCAGTGGGTTGGCCCATATGGGGCATCATGGGCGCCCCAAGATTGGCCCCATGAAGCTCAGGCCCATAGCCAGCGTGGCGCAGAGGGTGATTTGGGAGGGAAAGGTGGAAGCCCGTGAACAGTAGCTGGGCCTTGGGGAAGAAGGGCCGAAGTCTGACTTAGCCCATCCAGCTGTTCCGCTTGCGGGCAGATGCGGATCGGTTCAATGCGGAACTACGTGCCGAGGCCCCAAGGATTGCCGACGTGTATGGGCATGGAGGGTGCGTGGTGGCGGTGCAGTGGTCAGCCGGGCGTGGCGCACGCAGGCAGCGGCCGGAAGCTGGGGCCTCAACAAGAAGAAAGATGAAGGAGCTGAGCTTTGCCGAGGGCACAGGGCACTCGGCAAAGGCTTTTTCGAGTGCCGCCCTCGGCAAAGGCTTTGCCGAGTGCCGAGCCATCGGAAAAAAAATTAACGGTAAAGAGGCTCTTTGCCGAGGGCCATTTGTCGGGCACTCGGCAAAGCCTTTTTCCGAGAGCCAACGGCGGCGTTCGGCAAAGAAAAGCAGCCGTCAATGGCGCTGCTCCGTTGACGGCGTCTTTGCCGAGTGCCGATAGTTAGGGCATTCGGCAAAGACATTTTTTATTTTTTTTTCAAAAACTCTTTGTCGAGTGCCACGGCGGCAAGGCACTCGGCAAAGATATTTTTTATTTTTTTTAAAAAAGCTCTTTGCCGAGTGCCTCCCCAGCTTGGCACTCGGCAAAGATTTTTTGCTTTTTTTTTAAAAAAAAAATCTTTGCCGAGTGCAATGTCCTGGCACTCGGCAAAGTTTCCCAGCTTTGCCGAGTGTCATGACCATTGCACTCGGCAAATCAACCGAAATTATAATTTTTTTTTTGTTTTTTGCATTCCACTGACACAAACAGTTCAAATATATATCACATGTCACATATATATCACAAACATCACAATAATCACATATATATATATATCACAACGAAACCATTTTCACACATTATATCACAACCACAACTCAAATAACAACATATCGCAACCACAAGTCAAATATCACAACCACAAGTCACAAATTCACAACCATAGTCCATCAAGTCCAAGCACAAGTCACAACCACAAGTGAAGCTCAAGTCCAAGCACATGACGAAGCACAACTTCTCAAAAAAGCGGCCTATGACACGATGGTGAAGCAAAGGCTCCATCATTCGGTGACGCATGAGCGGGGTTATTCGAACCCGCCGACGAAAGCTGCAAAAAGGATAAGAGGTTGCATGTATGAGATTCATCTAGTAAGTTTCTATGTGAAGCATTGGTGTATGTCATAGCTAGTGCAAGCATGTAGTAAGTTTCTATGTCAAGCATCTAGTAAATTGAGAATGTCAAGCATGGTTGTATGTCATAGCTAGTGCAAGCATGTAGTAAGTTTCTATGTCAAGCATCTAGTTTCTATGTCAAGCATCTAGTAAGTTTGTATGTCAACCATGGTTATATGTCAAGGAAGCATCTAGTAAGAGTGAACTTTCATACTTACAGGAGTGGCTGTAGGAGTAGGCGGTGGAGGAGCTGCCAACGGCAAAGGTACACCCCCTTGCTGGACACTCCACATGAAGGCCTCCATTTCTTGCATCCTCCTCTCCTGGGCCGCGAACGCTTCCCTCTGGGCCTGCAGCTGCGCGCTCTGAGCCTCGACCACGAGCTTCTGGGCCTGCAGCTCGGCCTGCAATACAAACTTTAATGTTTCAGTAATGCAAATGTAACTTAGGTGTGCAAAGATGAACGTACGACGAGTAAAACAGGACGTACCTCGAGAGCGTCTACCCGCTGCAGTGATGGAGTAGGCCGTGGGCGTATGGGCTGGCTAGAGCTCGTGCTCCTTGCTCGGAGCACGTCGAGAGAGGGAACAGTGGTGGAGTCGATGGCGCCATCTGCAATCCACAGCCGCCCATGCTTCTTGCCTCCTCCTAGCCTCATGATGGTCTCTGCATCAATGGGCTCAGTGCGCACATCGTAATCTTCCCCATGGACCTCCCTCACCTTTGAGGTGTACTCTTGGACCTTAGTGTGCACGGTCGGGTCGGAGTACACCTCGCGCGGGGCAGACGGGTCGAAGGAGACAGAGGAAGACGCCCTGCCCATGTGGGACATAGCCCACGCAGAGAACTCCGAGACCTCCACGCCGGGTGTGCAGCCTCCTGCGAGTAAGATGGCAAGATGGTGAGAAATATGGCAGAAGTCAGCGTCAAATAAGATAAAAGAAATCACTTACATATGCTTGTTTGTAAGCGGGGAGGCTGCGGCTGCCTTGATGGTGAGTAGCACCTCGCCTCAGCAGACGTTGGTCCCGCTGCCTCACGTGGTTCTCAGCAAAGTCATTGGACAACCACCTGTCCACGATCATCTCCCAGCACACGGAGTGGGATCGGCACCACCAGGGAATCACCTACAAGTCATCGATTATTTGACATAGAAAAAGATAAAATTAAACCGACTTAATCTCAAAACGAATCATTATTAATGTTTTTCGTCTACCTCAAGGTACTGGGCCCGGGATAGCTCCACCTATCTTGCATCAGGCTTGCCGATGGACTGCTTCAACACCACGGCGTAGTAGTCTCTGTGGGCCTGCATGCGCGCCTCGTGGTGCATGTCGGTGACGTACTTCCTACAGGCGGCGGCAGCCGCCTGATCCGCCCGGGCCTCAAGTCCTTCTTCCGGCTTGAAATACCTCTGCATACAAAACCGATGTATCCATTCATTATTTCAATAAAAGACTTGCCCAATGAAAATGTTGTGCAAGAGAGACTTACCCAAAACTTTGCCAGTACCCGCTCCTGCTTATTGCGGTACCTATCGTCAGGGGCCAACTGGTACCTGTCCCACGTGTAGGCCGGCTCCCGCACGTCCTCGGACACGTTCACAAGGCCGGGGTACCATTTCCTGCACAAAACACCAAGGATGCTCGCGGGGGAGCGTGCAGAAGTACCCGACAAAACCAACCAGGCCCTGCACAAGTGATTAAGAAAATTTATCAGTTCCTCTTTTGATTTCCAACATTATCATATGAAGTAGTTGTGATAACATCTATAGTTACTTACCTCTTTGCCATAGGGCGAATCAGTGCTCGGTTGCGAGGAAGCGGAGGCTGAGGGAGGCTCGCGGGACCTCACTGGTAGACAGTCGGGGTAGCGGAACTGTCGCCCTCGGTGGCCTCGCCCTCGGCGGCCTCGTCCTCGGCCGCCTTGTCCTCGGTCTGTTGGATGTCCTCGTCCTCGAGCGTGGCCGTCACGTGCTCCTCCTCCATCACCTCATCTGAAGGTGGCGGGGAAGGAGTCCGCTGCCTCCTACTAACCTTGGTCCTCCTCCTCTGACCTCCTGTGGACGCTACCCCTAACCCCGACCCCTCGTCTGAAACGGGAGGGCGTGGTCTCCCATAAAGGGAGGCCGTCTCATGTCGTGGACGGCTGCTCGCCATCACCTGCAATCACAAAGAATGAACAAGACTTATTAGTATATATATTAGAAATAGATTCAAAATAAATAAAGAAAACACAAACTAAAACAAACGTAGTATTACATGTATTAGGAATAATCTTCATGATTAGGATCATAGATGTCATCGTCACTGTCAAAATTGTCCAAATGGGCAACACTATCTGAAGGTTCTATGTTGTCTTCGTCGTCATTGCCTAGCCTTAATCGGTCAAGCATTTCTATGTCCTTGGCATTTTGCACCACATCTCCATCAACCTCGTCATCCTCCGTTTTGTTGTCTACTTCCATTTCGATCGCTTCGGGTAAGACTATCTCAAACGTGCCTGGTAGCCCATCTTCTTGATAGAACTGTCCATCATATGTGTTTGCGTTGAAGTTGTAATCGTCATCGTTTGGGGCAGGTAGTTTACCGTGTGGAGACACCTAGTGCACAATAGCCCAACCCTTAAGATCCTCTTTGTCTTGGTTGGCATATCACATATAGTACACCTGCACGGCCTGTTGAGCCACAATGTAGACATCTTTTCCTAGATAGACGGAATCTTCTCGAATCTCGACTAGCCCAAGATGAGGGGTCCGTCTCGTTTCTCGAGGATAAAACCAGTGGCATTTGAACACGACAGGATTATGTTTGTGACCATGAAATGAGAGTTCATATATTTCCTCAACTCTACCATGATAGTCGAGGCCATCAGTGCCGAGCGTGCAAACTCCGCTATTTGTGGTTTTCCGTTTGGGCCGAGTCTGCTCATATCTTGTTGTGTGGAAGCGATATCCGTTCACGTCATAATCGGTAAATGACTGCACCCTAACGTCATAGCCGCCTGCAACATGTGTCAACTCCTCACTCATGGACGAGTCAGTCTGGGCCTGCAAGCTCACGCATGATAGGTCGTTATATTAATCGAACGAACGAGAAACTTGGAATATGGAATGTGGGAGCTAAATTGGACATTACCATTTGTTTGAACCAAGAAATGAAATCAGGCCTCCCCGCACCCGCACCCCGAGAAAGAAGGGTGCCATGTTCCTACGAGGTAGGATCCCTTGATTGATGCCAGGACTCACGAACAAATTCCCTGTCCGAACGAGAATCAGTGGGGTTGCATGAAGAATATTCAGGGCGTATTGAAACAAGTTCGTTGAGAACTTACAAGACGAACGGCTGCACCTCGGGAAGGTTGGTCAACACATATAGCATGACACTTCGCCACTCTTCATTTTCCAATATCTTATTGGTCTATCCACTTGCGCTGCCGAGTTGGCCTTGGAACAGGCTGTGGGTCCATTCATTTTCGCCAACATTGTAACGAGGGAGTGGATTATGATTGCTAGGAAGTTTCGGCTTGTAGTATAGTGTTGTGAAGTTTGCCACCTCCTCCCTTAGACTTGCCTCTGCAATGGCAGCCTCAATTCTGGCTTTATTTGTACATTTCTTGCGAAGAGTCTTTAGACATCTCTCGATTGGATAGCACCACCGGGCTTGCACAGCCCCCCCAAACGTGCCTCGGACGGGAGGTGCATAATCAGATGCTGCATGGGCAAGAAGAAGCCGGGTGGAAAGATCTTCTCCAGCTTATAGAGCAACACAGGTGCCGCTTTTTCCAAGTCCTAAGCGACGGTCCGAGATATCTCCTTGGCATAAAGCTGATGGAAGAAAAAGCTCAACTCTGCCAGCACTTGCCAGACATGGTCAGGGACATAGCCTCGGACCATCGCCGGAAGAAGCCACTCAATCCATATGTGGTAGTCATGACTCTTCATCCCGTTGACTCGTAAAGTGTCTAAGTTCACTCCCCTGCTCAGATTCACTGCATATCCATCTAGGAACATTAACATCTTGATCCATTTTAGTACTTCCCTCCTTTGATCGGGTTCCAAGACGAAATCGACCTTAGGTCTTTTCCATTGTTTGTTTCGGCCACTAGGAGGCCGCATCTCTTGCTTTGGTCTATCACACAACGTTGCTAGGTCCACTCTAGCCTTAACGTTGTCCTTAGACTTGTCAGTATTCATGAGAGTTCCCCAAAGTGCCTCGACGATATTCTTTTCGGTGTGCATTACATCAATGTTGTGTGGCAGAAGAAGGTCATCAAAATAGAGGAGCCTCGTCAAGCCGGACTTATGAGTCCACATATGTTCCTCACCATATCCCACAAAACCACCTCCTTCATTGGGCACGAGAGCATCTATCTGAGCATGCACCTCAGCACCACTCTTCATGCACGGTTTAGGGTCTATCACTGCAACACCTTTCGTAAAGTTCTTGATGTATTGTCTGAATGGATGGTTAGAAGGGAGGAATTGACGATGCCTATTGAACGACGAATACTTGCCACCCTTCTTCAACCAAATGAATCTCACAGCTTCCTTGCATATTGGGCACGGGAACTTCCCGTGGACACACCAGGCGGCAAATAACCCATACGCCAGGAAGTCATGCAGGGAGTAGTGGTACCAAACATGCATCTTGAAGGATGATTTTGTAGCTCGGTCGTATGTCCATACCCCCTTCTCCCAAGCGTCGATCAATTCATCAATCATAGGCTCCATGTACACACCCATATTACTCCCCGGGTATCCAGAAATTATCAACGACAAGAAAATGTTATGCCGTTGAAAGGAGATGCCGGGGGGGGGGATTCAGGGGGATAACAAACACGGGCCAACATGTGTATGGGCAGACAACTATCCATAAGGATTGAACCCATCTGTTGCCAGCGCGACACGTACATTACGAGCCTCAGCTGCTTTGTCAGGATGTTTGTCATTAAAGTACGTCCATGCTTTGGCATCGGACGGATGCACCATCGTCCATGGCTTGTACCGTACACCTTCTTTATGCCATGTCATCTATTTCGTGGATTCCTCGATCATGAAAAGCCGTTGGATCCTCGGCACAAACGGAAGGTGCTGTCGGACTTTCGTGGGGATCGTAAGCTGCCTCTTCTGGCCATCTCCAGAGTCTACCTCCAGGTACCTTAAGGATTTACACTTCGGACAGTACTTTGCATCCTTGTGATCTTTCCTAAATAAGACGCACCCCTTCGGACAAACATGTATCTTGTCATATGGCATCTTAAGCATAAGAAGTAGTTTCTGTGACTCGTGCAAGTTCTTTGGCAGAATGTGCTTCTCCGGTAGCATGCTGCCAAACACGACCAACATCTTATCAAAGCCTTCGCGACTCAGATTTAACTCGGCCTTCAACCCCATAACACGTCCAATGGCATCCAGCTGAGAAACCGTTGTACTCTCATGAAGGGGTTTCTGTGCCGAGTCCAACATTTCGTAGAAGGCCTTAGCGGCTTCCTCCATCTCCTCCTTCTCACGTCCTTCTACGAAGTGAGCTTGGTGAGTGTCATCTAGCATGTCTGCTACTCCGGCATCATCATCAAAAGCCTCGAGGCGTGGTCTCACCACCTCCGCTCTTATACGATCTGCTTCACCATGGTGGATCCACCGGTAGTAGCCAGCCGTATAACCATTGTACACAAGATGTTTACCCATGGTCACCTTGTCTACCCTTCTATTGTTGTCACATTTGCTATAGGGACACCAAAGTTTAGAATGTCCTTTAGCTACACCCGAGCTCCATGCATGTTCCAAGAAAGCATCTGTCCCATTCACCCACTCAATGTCAAAGTCACTCCTGCTTCTCTGGCCCGTGTACATCCACTAATGGTCTTCCATCCTTCCACATATACAGCACATAGTAATGTAACCATCAATTGCATCTACGCGGTGTTCCTACTCTCTAATAGGTGAGGATAGGTCCTAATCCCACCCGTGGATGCATAGATGAGGTTAGTTTCCATGCTCCGCTCCCTATCCGAGACAGAATTTCGGCAGCACCTCCCCGCTGTTCTCCCGATGCACGTCCTGCAAGGGAGAGTGTGTATCTAGAGAACAACAGGGGGTGATGCCAAAACACCATCTCGGACCGGAGCGGACCATGGAAACTAACCCATCTACGCATCCGCGGGCTGTCCAAAAAACATGGACAATCCAAAATAGATATGGTCGTAGATATACAAAGATCTGTATACCTCCAACCGTATCTCTTTCGGACGGGAGATACCTAACTAGGTTACGCGACCAAAGACCACATACGGATAGAGGGGTTATACCTAGGGTGCTGGTGAGGTCAGGGTAGCGGGGCGATCGAGAGTCGGTGCAGTGGCGAGTCGACGCGGTGCAGGAAGACTCGCAGCGCCGATGAAGACGATCGGGGTCGCCGAGTCCCTCCCACAGGTCCTCCTGCAAAAAAGGGCAAAAATGGTTAGTGTCGACTCAAAATTTCGGAAGCACCTCCCCTGCACGGGGAGGTTCCCAAAACCTGCAAAAAACATGGCACAAAGGCCAACAACCACATATATACCAAACATGGGCACGAAGGCCAACAACCACCAATATATCAAGAGGAGCCATGTACTTTAGTTCTCTTTCCATTCAGATCAAAGTATTGAAGTAGTACAACAACAATTACTACTAACCCTACAACTACTACTAAAACTACTACTAACAACTACTTAACTACTAACAGTACTAATACTAAGAACTACTTAACTATTAACAACTACTACTACTAACCACTACTACTAACCACTACTACTTACTAACTACTACTATTTACTAACTACTACTACTAACCCTACAACTAACACTACTAACTACTACAACTAACACTACAACTAACACTACTAACTACTACTACTAACACTACAACTAACTACTACTAACTACTACTACTACTAACCCTACAAGGGTAGGGCTTACCTTGGCAGCAAGAACGGCAAGAGCGAGGGCCGACGACGACGGCGGGGATGACCGCAGCAGCGCGAGGATCAACGGGCGGTCAGAACGAAGCGAGGATCGATGGGCGGTCGGGTCGGCACCTTCCTCTTCTTCCTCCTCCCCTTTCTCTTTCTTCCTCTTCTTCCTCCTCCCCCTTCTCTTTCTTCCTCTTCCTCCTCCCCCTTCTCTTTCTTCCTCTTCCTCCTCCCCATTCTCTTTCTTCCTCTTGCTCTTCTCCTTCTCCCTCTGCTGGCCGGCCGGGGCGCCGGCGAGCTCAGGGCGAGGCTGCTGGGCCACCGGGGCCGGGCGCCGATGAGCTCGGGGCGCGGGCGCGGGGCCGCCGGGGCGGGATGGGGGCGCCGGGGCAGGCCCGGCAGGAGCTCGCCGGCCGGAGGGGGACGATGGCGGTGGCGGCGCGGGCGGTCGGGGGCGGCGGCGGCGCGGCAGAGACGCGGGGGCACGGGTGGGAGAGGAGTGAGGAGGGGGTGCGGGTGGGCCGGACCGTTCTGGGCCTTTAGGTTAGAAGATTTGCCGAGTGCCGGGCCCAGCGGCACTCGGCAAAGGTTTTTAAATTTTTTTTAAAAATTCTTTGCCAAGCGCCCTTGACCTGGCGCTCGGCAAATTAATTTTTTTTTGTTTTTTTTCTCCCCATTTTTTCCTGGGGCCTTGCTACAGCAATTAAAACTCTATTTCAAAATTTGGGACAATTTTGAGTTTTTTTACTATATTTCCTTAATTATTTTTGTTTCGTTGAATTTTTCTGACTATTTCAAATTTGAACTGCAAGTGCATAGAATATTGTAATCTAGTGCTTCGAAAAATGTTATTCATGGTATTTGGTGTATGTTGAGTCTCTATCCACGAACTCGCATCAAATTTCGCGCATCTTCTTCACGTAACATGACGAGCCACTTGCCGAAAAAGTGTTTTAAAATTATATAAAGTCCATACGAAGTTCGAAAATCACGAAACTTGTCGAGGTGTCATGTTATCGCATGTGTAGGCTGTGGTAAAAAATTGAGAATCTTTCGAGCAAGTTGCGACGTCATATGCATAAAACCCAGACATCTCCACATGTGACAGGGTTTTATGCATCTGACGTCGCAACTTGCTCGAAACATTCTCAATTTTTTACCACAGCCTACACATGCGATAACATGACACCTCGACAAGTTTCGTGATTTTTGGACTTCATATGGACTTTATATAATTTTAAAACACTTTTCCGGCAAGTGGCTCGTCATGTTACGTGAAGAAGATGCGCGAAATTTGATGCGAGTTTGTGGATAGAGACTCAACATACACCAAATACCATGAATAACATTTTTCGAAGCACTAGATTACAATATTCCATGCACTTGCAGTTCAAATTTGAATTATATATAAAAATTCAACATAATCAAATTAATCAACCAAATATAACAAAAAAACTAGAAAAAGCACCAAATTTGAACATGAAGTTGTAAACAATGTAGGCGGGCCCAACAAAAAATTTGGGGTCAAAAAAATAAAAAAAAATAAAAAAATTTGCCGAGTGCCAGCTTGGCACTCGGCAAAGACTGTCTTTGCCGAGTGCTGGTCCAGGGGCACTCGACAAAGAATTTTTTAAAAGAAATTTTTCAAAAACGGTTAAAAAGTCTTTGCCGAGGGCCTAACGGTGATGCTCTCGGCAAAGATTGATGGTAGGGGATGGACATCGTGTCAGACGGTATTGCCGAGGGCCGGCCCTTTACCGAGGGTTTAGCCCTCGGCAAATAATTATTGTTGTCGT
Organism: Miscanthus floridulus; assembly: GCF_019320115.1. Classification (NCBI taxonomy): domain Eukaryota; kingdom Viridiplantae; phylum Streptophyta; class Magnoliopsida; order Poales; family Poaceae; genus Miscanthus; species Miscanthus floridulus. Next base: position 88,265 of record NW_027098461.1, on the reverse strand, counting down.
GTGCTTGTCTTTGCCGAGGGTCTGGCCCTCGGTAAAGAGTCTTTGCCGAGGGCTGTTCTTTGCCGAGGATCAGGCCCTCGGCGAAGACTCTTTGCCGAGGGTCAGGCCCTCGGCAAAGTCTCTTTGCCGAGTGCCCGAGCATTTGCCCTCGGCAAATCCTCAGGCCCTCGGCAAAGGTGCTCTGTCCGGTAGTGGCACGCAGGCAGCGGCCGGAAGCTGGGGCCTCAACAAGAAGAAAGATGAAGGAGCTGAGCTTTTTTGTTCGTCGTTCAGTGACCCAGAGAAGAGCTGTTCCCTGCGCCAAGCCCAAACAACACACGGCCATATTTCTCGGCTGACCCGTTGAAGAAGCCCTGACGAAGCTCATTACATTGAAGCAAATCACTGTCAGAAACGAATCGGAGCCTGCCTTGTTGCAGATTCGAGCGGAACTTGACATCAAGAATAATATTGGCAAGATTATGAAGCCCGCTGTCGGCGACACCGCAGAACTTCATCAGGTGCTTGATGTCGTATTTGCTAGGGAAGTATATGTCACTAGTAGAGAATAGACCTTTGATCCTCGGTCAAAATGGCTCTAGTCCCGACATTTTTTGCGCCCGGGACTAGAGAGACCTTTAGTCCCGGTTGGTGTCACTTATAGTTTGCATATTTGGATGAAGAAAGGTTAAAGTAGGTATTTAAAATTAGTATTCACTTTTTATTTCTAGCATGTATAGCACACTTCATTGTTTAGAGATATAGAGAATTTTAGAGTTTTTTTAATTTTATTTGTTTATAAAATGAGAAATTTATACTGTATTAAAAAATAAGTATAGAGAGTAGATGGCAACTGCTTCCGGGTCAATGGCCTCTCATGGGTTTCCAAAGCGACTTAGGCCGGGCCTCCCACTCATTGCATGCGGCAAGTGTTGTGATGAGACGAAGATTGTGATGGAGTACCGAGTGAAGAAGGAGGGTCCCAACCTTTTCTAATCGGATGGGTGCGTGTGCCGAGCCCTCGTGCCGGCAATCTTGTAATGCGATTTTGCACTGAGCCATCGAGCTCAGTGGAGCACGGGCGCGGCCCGGTGTCTCGTCGTTTCCTCCTTTTTGGGTTGTAGCTTATGACGACTAGTTAGAAAATTGTAGAAAATCCGTACTAGTTGAACTTGCGGACCGTGTTCATGTCGGCGAGCATGTTCTCTGCCGAGCGGTAACGGACGTCAAGGAGCAGCTTTGATTCTACGAGGGAGAGCGACAATGGTCGTGGAAGACCGTGTTCCCTTCCTCGTAGAATAGGAGCTCTTCTGTGACCAAGTACGGTGCCGTCCGGTGGAGAAATGCTAGCCGAGATGGTCACGTAAGCAATGTCAACTAGTACGGATGGCTATTTATATTCACACGTCCCGATATCGTCGCAGTAGTCTGTCAATCACTGTACCCAAACGTAGTATTCTTCGGTTCTAAAGGTTACCAACTTCATACTCGCATGTTTCACCATTGTCTTATCTCATTTTGTTCACTATATATATATGGTTCTTTATTGTGGTTTTTTTATTTGTAAGCAATTTGAGTTCAAAATCACTTCAAGCTTGCATATTTACATGAAGAAAGATTAAAGTAGGTATTTAAAATTAGTATTCACTTTTTATTTCTAGCATGCATAGCACACTTCATTGTTTAGAGATATAGATAATTTTATAGTTTCTTAATTTTATTTGTTTATAAAATGAGAAATTTATAGTGTATTAAAAATGAGTATAGAGAGTAGATGGCAACTGCTTCCGGGTCCTTGGCCTCTCATGGGTTTCCAAAGCGACTTAGGCCAGACCTCCCTCTCATTCCATGTGGCAAGTGTCGTGATGAGACGAAGATTGTGATGGAGTACCGAGTGAAGAAGGAGGGTCCCAACAAGGGTCGTATCTTCTACAAGTGTCCGGATCGCAATGTGAGTTATTTTATCGTATTTTATGATTATGGTTAGTTTATACCTATTTTCATGATGGTTGTGATTAAAGTTCTAATTTTTTGTTTTAATTTCAGTGGGATGGCAGTGGACGATGTTCAGGCTTCTACTGGGAGGAAGAGTATGTTGAACTCGTGCAAAAATATCTTGCACAACAGGCAGATACGGTGGCTAATGAGGCAGTGATCCAGCCGAAGAAGCCCAAAGTTGTTGCATAATCGGGGGATCTGTCTGTTTTAGTTGAGATTGGTCGCGAAATCCTTGTGCTACTGAAATGTATTTTAGCTTTAGTTTTTTTAGTGGTAGTTGGGATTGTCTACATTGTAGCGATGCTTTCATAAATTTGTACCTTTTGTGGTGGCACGCATGTTGTATAAATAATTAATTATGATCTAGGTTTTAATATGGTATTTATGTCATATAATGCAGATGAGCCGGCATTGGATGTACAATGCTGATCGCCGCTCCCAAGAGTTCATTGACGGCGTGCATTCTTTGTTACGTGCGGCCGAGGCAAACAAACGCGACGGTTTCATGTGCTGCCCATGTGCCATATGTAAGAATATGGTGGAATATCCTTGCTCAAGGACTCTTCATTCACACTTGTTCAAGTCGGGTTTCATGCCAAACTATATTTGTTGGACGAAGCACGGAGAAACCGGCGTTGTAATGGAAGAAGGTGAAGAAGAACAATTGGACGACAATGATATTATTCCCGATGGTGCGTGCTTCAATGATACTGCAATGGGAGAAGCTGAAGAAGATGAGCCTGCTGATGATCTTTGTCTGGTCATTCGTGATGCACAAAGAGAATGTGAAAGTGAAAAGGAGAAGATCAAGTTCGAGCGGATGCTAGAAGATCACAAGAAATTGCTGTACCCAACTTGTGATGTAGGGCAGAAAAAGTTGGGAACCATACTAGAATTGCTGCAATGGAAGGCAAAGAATGGTGTATCTGACAAGGGATTTGGAGAGTTACTAAAAATCCAAAAGAAGATGCTTCCGAAGGACAATGAATTGCCCGCCACTACCTACGAAGCAAAATAAGTTGTCTATCCTATGGGGCTAGAAATCGAGAAGATACATGCATGTCCTAATGACTGCATCCTCTACCGTGGCAAAGAGTACGAGAAATTGGATGCATGCCCGGTATGCCATGCATCGCGGTATAAGATCAGGCGAGATGACCCTGGTGATGTTGAGGGCGAACGTTCGCGGAAGAAAATCCCTGCTAAGGTTATGTGGTATGCTCCTATAATACCACGCTTGAAACGTCTGTGCAGAAACAAAGAACATGCAAAATTATTGCGATGGCACAAAGAAGACCGTAAGGTAGACAATATGTTGAGACACCCTGCTGATGGGTCCTAGTGGAGAGCAATCGACAGAGAATTCCTAGAGTTTGCAAATGACGCAAGAAACTTAAGGTTTGCTTTAAGTACAGATGGTATCAATCCTTTTGGAGAGTAGAACAGTAGTCATAGCACTTGGCCTGTTACTCCAAGTATCTACAACCTTCCTCCTTGGTTATGCATGAAGTGGAAGTTCATTATTATGCATGTGCTCATCCAAGGCCCGAAGCAACCTGGCAATGACATCGATGTGTACCTGAGACCACTTATTGACAAACTTCTCATTTTGTGGAATAAAGAAGGTGTACGTGTGTGGGATGAGTACAAACAGGAACACTTTGATCTACGAGCATTGTTGTTCGTAACAATCAATGATTGGCCTGCTCTAAGTAATCTTTCAGGACAGTCAAACAAGGGATATAATGCATGCACACACTTCTTCGGTGATATTAGAGGTGTATTCTTGAAAAAATGTCGAAAGGTCGTGTACCTTGGCCATCATCGATTTCTTCCTGCAAATCACCCCGTAAGAAAGAAAGGCAAGCATTTTAAAGGGAAGGCAGACCACCTGACCAAGCCTCGCAACCAAACCGGTGAGGATGTACTCGATATGGTCAATGATGTGAAAGTCATCTTTGGAAAAGGACATGACAGCCAACCTGTTAAGAAAGACGCTAACGGTCACGCACCCATGTAGAAGAAGAAGTCCATATTTTGGGAGCTACCCTATTGGCAAGTCCTAGAGGTCCGCAGCTCAATCGACGTGATGCACCTGACGAAGAATCTTTGTGTGAACCTGCTAGGCTTCATGGGTGTGTATGGAAAGCCTAAGGACACATTTGAAGCACGACAGGACCTGCGTTGTTTGAGAGAAAGAGACAACCTGCATCCAGAGAAGACAGATGATGGATGCCATTACTTACGTCCTGCTAGCTACACTCTAAGCAAAGAGGAGAAGGAAATCATGTTTGAATGCTTAAACAACATCAAGGTACCATCTAGATTCTCCTCGAATATAAAGGGTATTATAAATGTGCCAGAGAAGAAATTCTGTAACTTAAAGTCCCATGACTGTCACGTTCTCATGACGCAATTACTTCTAGTTGTATTAAGAGGAATTCTACCTCCAAATGTACGTCTAGCCACCGTGAAGCTATGTGCATTCCTCAATGCAATTTCTCAGAAGGCAATTGATCCAACTGATCTAGCTAAACTACAGAATGATGTGGTTCAATGTCTCGTCAGCTTTGAGTTGGTGTTCCCTCCTTCCTTCTTTGATATCATGACACACCTCCTAGTTCACCTAGTCAAGGAGATTTTCATTCTCGGTCCTGTGTTCCTACACAACATGTTCCCCTTAGAGAGATTCATGGGAGTCCTGAAGAAATATGTTCACAACCGTGCTCGCCTAGAAGGAAGCATCGCCAAGGGCTATGGAACAGAAGAGGTCATTGAGTTCTGTGTTGACTTTATTCCTGACCTTGACTCGATTGGTGTTCCTGAATCGAGACATGAGGGGAGACTAAGCGGAAAGGGGACACTAGGGAGGAAAACATATATTGGTACGGAGGATGATTATTTCAATAAAGCGCACTACACAGTTCTACAGAACTCCTCTTTAGTAGAAGTTGGATGCTTTGAGACTAACACCTTTTTCAAGCTTATCATGTGTGTATTAGTCTCATTGCAAGGAAAATGGAGTCCCCGGAGTTAAGCATCATAATTCAAGTATACACCACATATTACAAGTGGTCGAAATCAAATTGGCTTCCACATGTGGTATTTCTAAACCGATATCATCATGTTGATTTCATTTTGATATTTATATGCTTTCTCCATGCATTATATAAATTAAATTCCTTTGAGCAATAAATTGCCAATTATGCATATGCTTTGCCTTCCACCATATGTATGCTTATATTTAGGGAGAGCTTAGTCTATATAATGTGAGAGTCAAATTTTGTGACCTATTCCATTCTTCATACAAAGGATCACAAAGTTTGACCCTCCCTTGTGCTAATAATGTCTTCCTTTTCAGTGTTTGATTCACAAGGGGAGAATTTAGAGGACCAAAAGCAAGCATTAATTTGTAGGACCAAAAGCTAGATCATAATAATTTACAAGTGGCAATGGTCTACAGGGTGTCTACAAGTGGTAATGGTCCGAGAAAGGGAGGATAGTGGATTATGGATTGCCTATGTAATGGGGAGAATTTGTAGGAAGCAAGGCTTAAATCCATAATGCCACATGGGGACATTTGCAAGGGCAAGATAAGTGTTCAAGTGGTATCTTCTAGTCTTACAAGTAGTATCCTTTAGCATCATATAACCTTGCCCTTGCATTGCATCCTAGCAAGTAGGTAGTTTTCAAATTTACAAATTTTATTATTTGCTTGCTTTGGTCGTGTTGTCATCAATCACCAAAAAGGGGGAGATTGTAACGAAAATGGACCCTAGGCCCATTTACTTTGGATTTTGTTGCTTGATGACCAACACAACCAAATTGGACTAATGAATTTGCAAGTGTTTGTTTGGACGAAGGCGACTTGATGATCCGATGTTCAACACCGTAAGAAAGACCTTAGAAGCATAAGAAAAGATCCAAGATATCAAGCAAAGTCCAAGCACGAAGATAGGAACCAAGCCGAACGCAAGATCGCAAAGAAACGAGCTCACAGAAGTGACCGAATGTTGGACCGAACGCTGGTAGCACAGTGACCAGACGCCGCGATCAAGAGGCTCGGCAGCAGCAGCGACCGGACGCTGAACAAGAAAATTGATCGGACGCAGGACAACAGAGTCCGGTCGAGTACAGAGAGGTTCCAGAGTGGCAAATTGAGACCGGACGCGTCCGGTTGCAAGTGACCGGACGCTGGCAGCGTCCGATCAGTTGATCGTGGCTCCAACTGTCGGTCGACCGAACACGTCCGGTCGGGACGTGATCAGCGTCCGGTCAGTAGCAGAAAAGCAGGATTTCATCCCCAACGGCTACTTTCTCAGTGGGGCTTATAATACAACCCCCCAACCGGCCAAATGATGGGTGTGGAGCTGAGGAAACATATCAAGGGTGTTGATACACCATTTTTAATGATCTCCACTTGCATAGTGCTTAGTGATTCATTAGGTGATTAGCGTAGGTGCTTTGCGAAGTGCTTAGGTTGATTAGACCACCGCTATGCGTTTTGCTCTAGGTTTAGGCCTAGTGTTTAGTGAGGTTTGCATACCTCTTACCACTCGGTGCTTGTGCGCACCATTGTTGTACATCGGAGGGGCTTGTAGTCTTGCAAGATCACACCAACCGCGTTTGTGGTGTGGCCACCACCATGTACCAGAGGGAACAAGGCCGTGGCGTTTTGGCCGGAAGCTTGATAGTGAAGACGGCGGGGAGCATCCGGGAGAGGCTTGCCGGAAGGCATGTCGGAGACCCACTTGTGCGTGGGGAAGGCCCAAGGCTATCCACAGAGTTACCTGACCAGGACCTTGGCCCTTGCGAGGGATTCCTGGCGAGGGGCTCCAACGAGGACTAGGGGGAAGCTTGCGTGCTTCTCGATACCTTGGTAAAAATACCGGAGTCATCGATGGGAGTTTGCATATCTCTACCTTGCTCTTTAGCTTCCGCATTTACATTGTTTGTATTACTCCTTTTTGTGGTAGAGATAGCAACACACTAGCAAAACCGTAGTTGCACATTTAGATAGTTTATCTGTTGCATAGGTTTTGCTAAGGGTAGAAAAAGAGGCCTTAGTTTTAAGTAGATTTTTTAAATGCCTAATTCACCCCCCTCTTAGGCGTCACGGTCCCCTACAAGGACATAAGTTTATATTGGTAGCAACAGATTACTTCACTAAATGGGTTGAGGCAATTCCCTTGAAAACAGTAACCTCAAAGAACATGGTTGATTTTGTCAAGGAACATATTGTGTATCATTTTGGGATTCCTCAAACTATTACAACTAATCAGGGGACAATGTTCACGTTAGGAGAGTTCAGAGATTTTGCTGCCAGTATGGGAATTAAGTTATTAAATTCTTCTCCTTACTGTGCTCAGGCTAATGGCCAGGCAGAGGCGTCCAATCAAATTATAATTAAGCGGATCAAGAAAAGATCGAAGAGCAGCCAAGGAAGTGGTATTCAACGCTTAATAAGGCATTATGGGCATATAGGATGGCCTGCCATGGATCAATTTAAGTGTCCCCTCATGAACTTGTGTATGGTCATAATGCAGTACTTCCTTGGGAGATTCAAACTGGATCGAGGCGTGTCACGATGCAAAATGATTTGTCCGTCGAAATTTACAAGAATCTTATGATGAATGACTTAGAGGACTTAAGTTGCCATCGGCTGCGTGCTCTTGAGAATATCAAAGCCAATAAGCTAAGGATTGCGAAGTATTACAATAAGAAAGTCAAGAGCAACAATTTTCTGAAGGAGACTTGGTCTGGAAGGTGAAATTACCAATTGGGTCAAGAGATAGCAAGTTTGGCAAGTGGTCATCTAATTGGGAAGGACCTTATCGGATTAAATGTTGTGCACCTGGCAATGCTTATATTTTGGAAACACTAGGAGGAGAAGCGAAGTTTGATAGAGCAATCAATGGGAAGTATCTAAAGAAATATTATCCTTGTGTTTGGATTAATACTTGATAGCTGATTTGTTCAGTCGTCGGCTTTAATAGCCGATACCGGAAGGGTATCACCTCTAGTTCAAAAATAGACCCGAAAGGGTAAAAGCCGATGCAATATGTATCTCCTATAGAGCAAAAAAAAACACATTGACAATCATGATGTATACAAAGGTGCAAGCTAATCGAACACCCTATTTATAACGTCCTGAGCTGAAGCGATGTCCACGATGGCTACTGCGGTGTCTTCGAAGTCCTCGATCAGGGTCCCCATGTGTGCAAGGGCCATTGGCCATCGGAGAGCCTGGCTCCAAGGTGTGGAGATCATGCCCGGTCTGGACCTGCACCGCTGCTAGAGCCATCATCGTGCCACGGTGAACGCCGTGGAGGGCTATCTCTTGAACACGCGCCGGGACATCCAGCAGGCGGATGTTGAGGTGAGGGCCCCGGGCATTGATAGCCACTGTAGCCGCGTTCGCCGCCAGATGGAGGTTCTCCAACTGCACCATCAAGGTGGAGAAATACAGAGAACAGAGGCAGTTGTAAGTGTAGATATGCTTGAAGCCAGAGCCCTTAGCCCGTGTTTATAGCCACAGAGATGGGATGGTCGATATCTCAGAATATACAAAGGCAAGCCCAATTAATGGAAGAGGGAGCACCGTTCTGCCAGTACCTAGGGAAAGTGCAGCAATTGATGACTAGGGAGGAATTTGAAAGTTTTACCATGAGAGCCGTTTTCCAAATTTAATCGAGTCAGATCAAATCACAAATCGGCTAATCCAAAATGGCTATTCTACCGAGCTTCGAGGAGATACGCAACATGCCAGATAACTACTTACAAATTGGTACATAGAACATGAGTACAGGGCAAAATAGGAGTCACTTAAAACAAAGATATTATTTGCTAGCTTCTCTTATTACAAACTAAAGGCCGGGGAACACTTTGTTCACTATGTCTTCGCCCTGGGAAGCAAGGGCTATGGAGTTGGTGGTGTTGAAGAAGTCCTTGACCAGGCGCTCATGGTCCTCAGGGTGTTCGGTGGCTGGGAAACCATGGGGAAGAAGTCGGAGCTCATGGCTAGAGCGAGTTTGCGCAACAACCAATGCCATGGTAGCACCATGATGAACACCATGAAGGGCAACTTCTCTAACGTGGTTTGGGACGTCATACAAGCGAACCACCGGCACGGCACCTTTTGCATTGATGAATCCTGCTGCATACTCTATAGCTGATCAAAGGCTTTCCAACTGGGCCGATAGGTCTGGAAAAGATTCAAGGAAGGGATAATCAAGATCTCGAAGACAGCACTAAATGAAATAGAGAATTGCGGTGGATATCTCACCCATAATTCTAGCCTTGGCCTCGGCCGGCCTCGCTTGAGTGGAGTTGGCCCTATGTTCCGAGATGATGAGAGCGTCCTACAGCGCATTCAGATGAATGTCCGTCCACCCAAGATCATGGGTTGCATTCTCTTGGTGACGAAGACGCTGGTGTGGTGGCGCAGACTCTTCAAGGGCCTCTTTAGTAGGCCTCTTGCGGCTCTCCATGCCTTTGAGCCTATTAGAAGGCAAACTGCATCAAAGACATAGAAGGTTTGGGACGAAGTAGGTTGTTTTTTGATCCACAACCATGGCCTGTATATATAGCCCGGGAGGTGAGAAGATAGGCTTCGTTGGGGTTACAGAATTGAAGTCAGTTATGGAAATGGATCAACACTCCAGAAATTCAGGGAACGATTCATGGAAGCACAACGGATTCAGACTTATTACTTCCCATAATCACAAGATACCGTGGGATTGATACAAAAGGTTTACATTAACCGACGATCAACCCACTAAGACTCCCTTGGATTGAAGGGAGTCTGTATCCCCACAAGGCCAAAGGTCATCATGGACCGAATCATATCGGCTAGCTATTAGAAGTAGCATCAGGGGAGAGAAAAGGTCTCCTGCTAAAAACATGCCCATATATCCAACTGGTTTCTCGGCATGAGCGCTTGATAGAGTGAACAAGGGGAAGGTGTCCACACATTTGAACCCTTGCGAACACTAGAACAGCTCTGCGATCATGGTGAGAAAACTCACGTGATATCACAAGGATTCTTCTAACCGTAGCAGCTGATCCTCCTGCTCGACAAGGCGCTGAAATGAGCGACGCAGTCGCCCTATGCACAAGAATTCTTCTAACCACTCAAGACCCTCATAGTGAGGGATTAGACCATGGAGGGTCTAGCAGAGCCAAGGGCACTCAAGGAGACAAGCAGAAGAGAAACATAACTGAGCTGTTGGGTTGCTCTCGCTAGAGTCGGATAAACATTTATAGTCGATCTGGAAGGATGGATCCAAGCGCTCGTGAAGCAATAGTGCTCTCGTGAAGCTTTGAAGTGTGGGCTCATAAGCAGGCAAGGACGTTGATGAGGTGACAGATAGCAGGCCCTAGATCAAGATTCTCTACCGATGACCACGGACCCATCGAGGGTACAGGTGTGGTAATTTTGGAATAAAATTACTTTTATCCCAAAATTGGGGGGCATGTGTTTACACCAAAATTTGGGAAGAAGAATGTGGAAACTCGAAGCTTTCAAGATTATATTGTCAAGGGATCGATCAGATGTGAATCGATATCAGCCGGTTTTGATGCGGTAGCAAAATCTGCTATTTCATAGATGACGTCAGCAAACAATGTCAATGGACTACGTACAGATGGCGTTGGGGAAAAAATGTCAGACTCTACAAAAAGGGAAAGAGTGGGGTCCAAGTTATCTTAAGTTAGGAATGTTTCCCTTTATTCCAAAGATTGTAATAAGTCATATTTGAGTAGGATTCATGCTTAGGTTCCGGGTATAAATATGGGACCCCGGCTATTGTAAAAAATATGAATCAATCAATACCAATTACTTTTCTTTCGGCTTCACGCCAACCCTTAGGAGTAGGAGTACTGTAGATCTCGGCGAGTTCTTCAATAAGTAGGGCTGCAACGATCCGGTCGACCTCCGGCTTGTCTGTAAGTACCGTTATGGCTTATACCTATGTTCGTAAGACTGCATCGGTCTGGCTGACCTCTTACGAGCTCTAGTATAAGTTAGTTATCGATCCTTATCTAGTTCAAGTATGGCTGCATCGGTTAGTTATCGATCCTTAACTAGTTCAAGTATGGCTGCATCAGTTAAGTTCAACCTCCACTACTCGAATTAGATTAAGGTCAAGTTATCGGCTCTACCTAAGGGTGGCATCCTTCAGGTAGATTCATTAAGTTACCGATCTTGCTGATGTTCTTGTTGTCATTAGTTTTCAGCAATATCAACCTACCCGATCGAGATCGATCTAGATTGGCCTCACATCCTTTTAGTCCATCGTTTATCTTGTCACACTGCGACGGTTCTTACTTTAAACGACGGATTATATTTTATCGGCTGTTTTACTTCGATCTTGATCGTGCATAGTACGTGGCTAAGTCATGTCTGATCTTGAGAAGATTTACTAGCTAGTTGAATCTGGTCTGTAGCTCGCTATTATAGATGTAGCAATCTAGTCGATCCCCACTGTTAGTACTTTAGATCAGAGGATGCTAGTTGGTAGATTTGCTTTCGACCAGGCATGACCTTGGATGTTTACTATGCCTGCATCCGCTAAATAGTCGATTGCCCGTACTTTAACATTTATAGTGTGTCTTCATGATTCTGTTAAATGTAAATAGATCTGTTTATTTTAAAGGTTTGATCTGTTGTCTTTATCATGGCTGCCATCGATCCAGTCGAACCCCACTGTTAAGGATAGCATGTTAGATCTGATGAGTTTATAGATCTGTCCATGTTAAACAGTTGATTGTTCACATACTGTAATCCCTTTTCTATCCAAATCGGCTATTTTAGCCGATTCGCCTGCGCTTTCATATATATAGCATGTTTTTCATGAACCTATCAACATATAGATGGTTTTATGGATTTTTTGGCATTAGTTTGTTAACATTATCATAGCTGTATCGGTCTGGTCGAACCTCACTATTGATGGTAACAGATTAGATTCAGATCATTTGTAGATTCATTTGTACTAGACAGTCGATTTGTTCGTATGTTATATCTTTTCTCGCTAAACTTATCGGCTCAATGCTTTACACTGGTTAAATCCACCTAGCTGATGATGTTACTTATGTCTGGATGCATTGTACTTGTTATCATGAATCAATCGTGACCCATGAATATCATAGTCCTGAACAGCCGATTTCTTCTCGTATCGGCTATTTAGTCGATTTTCCCATCTGGCTGCTCCTGAAGCAGCACACTTGAAACTGTCTGGGCAAAACCAGCATATTCCACCCAAAATTACTGATAATCTTTTCTCTCCTTGATAATTGCAGGTCAAATTGACTGGCACGCCCTTGAGAATTCGCAGGATCGACCGCTCCTGCGTTGAAACCAGACAGATCTCCAGATCGTTTTGGCTTGCTGCGTGTCCACCCGACGCGGCTACCATGTTTTTCGCGCCGACACAATCGGTAACCATTAGATCTTCTTTATTTTCTAGAAAATTACCCACTTTTGCCATTATTAGAGGTAAAAAGAAAGAAAAAATAAATTTATTATATTTTAAAATCTACGTACAGCAATAAATATGGAAACGATAAATCTGCTAGAAATTCTCTCATTAATTAGAAACATCTAGCCGTCAATTCTATAGACTCTAGCAATATAGACTTTGGCAATCAGTAACCATTAGATTTACTTTATTTTCTAGAAAATTACCCACCTTTACCATTATTGTTGGGGGAGCCCATACGGAGTATGGGCCAACTCCCCCTTGAAGAGGCCTGATGAAGGGATAACGGCGGAGGCTCTTTCTGAAATGGCGGAGGATCTCCCCAAGATGACGGAGGCCTAGCCGGCGGAGGCTCTCCTCAAGACGGCGGAGGCTCTCCTCAAGACGGTGGAGGCCTAGCCGACGGAGGCTCTCCCCAAGACGGCGGAGGCCTAGCCGGCAGAGGCTCTCCTCAAGACGGCGGAGGCCTACCGGCGGAGGCTCTCCCCAAGTCGGCGGAGGCCTAGCCGGCGGAGGCTCTCCTCAAGACGGCAGAGGCCTAGTCGGCGGAGGCTCTCCCCAAGACGGCGGAGGCCTAGCCGGCGGAGGCTCTCCTCAAGACGGCGGAGGCCTAGCCGGTGGAGGCTCTCCCCAAGATGGCGGAGGCCTAGCCGGCGGAGGCTCTCCTCAAGACGGCGGAGGCCTAGCCGGCGGAGGCTCTCTCCAAGACGGCGGAGGCCTAGCCGGCGGAGGCTCTCCCCAAGGTGGCGGAGGACTAGTACAAGGATGATGATGGAGTTTCTCCCTGGGACAGCGGAGGCTCTCCCTGAGACAGCGGATGCCTAGTGCAGCGATCATGGCGAAGGTGTTCCCCAAGGCGTCGGAGGTCAATCAAGGTGCGGGACGATCAAGTCAGTAAGGCGTACGTGAGGATAGTTGATGGGCCTCCAGTGGGCATCGGCTTAGGCCCAAGGTGAAGACATCACGAGACAGTGTGATGAGAACGCCCCTGAGGTTAGACACTAGGGCTGGAATATTCCTGGAATGTACCATAGCAGTTGAGGGGCACTATTGTAAACTCTGTAAAGTGGTAGTTGAGCCCTATAAATAGGGAACACTTGTAACTGTACAGGGGGGCTGGTGAATAGATGAATGAAACCCTAGTACTTGTGAGTCGGTACTTGATCCTCATTCTCTCCTTCAGGCACAGCCTAAGCCAAAGCCAGAGTCCGGAGCCTCGGCCAAAGCCGAGGGCCTCCGCCCCCTTTCTCTTATTCCCACTTGGCCAAAGCCTACTGAATCCCTCGTTTAGCGAGCGCGCCGCATTTAGGGACCTCCGCCCGACTTAGGCGGAGGCCTGTCTCCGCCCATCTTAGGTGGAGACCCCAACCTTAGACGAAGGCCTCCGCCCATCTCTCTCCCTTGTTGGAACCAGCCTGGAGCCTCTGACGGAGGATCTTGCCCGACAGGAGCGTGCCGCGTTTAGGGACCTCCGCCCGACTTGGGCGGAGGCTTGTCTCCGCCCATCTTAGGCGGAGACCCCAACCTTAGACGAAGGCCTCCGCCCACGTCTCACTCTTGTTAGAAACCGAGGTTTCAACAGTGGCGCCCACCGTGCTCGGCACGAAATTTTTTGCAGAGCTAGAAGTTGGAGCCTTCGTCGGCAGGCCTGCGCCGGCCCGTCCTCCGACAGTCGCCACTGGCCTTCATCGCCGACATTCTCTGGCTAGACCTTCATCAGAGGACCTTCTCCGACCTGCCTTCGTCAGCACAACCAAAAAGGACCAGTACACGAAGGCTTCGGCCCAGCGACCTCCGCGCGGGTGCGGAGGCTGCATCCTTCGCCACAACTCCGGAACAACTCCAGCCACGTCAAGAAGTGAAGGGGGCCAACTGATTTTATCCGCAGCTGCCGGCCCAGCATGTTGGCAACGAAGGATTTGACCTCCGACGCAAACCGCAGCTAAGTAACTCTGCCACCCATCTAAACTCTTCTACAAAAGTTGTACGTTACATTTACGTGGGACTCAAGCCCTTTACCTTCCGATCTCATAATATAATTGTAACATGGCCACCGCGAGTGGCGGAGACCTACGCAGTCAGCAGGTTACAAGGACATCTCCGACCTGTTTCCAAAACGGAGGCCCAGCTCTCACGCCGCCAAACCTGGGAAAGAGAACGGTTTGTTAGATTGTGCTTGCAGGTTGTGGACGGTGGCCCTGGCGCGGTCTCCGCCAGGTCGACTCGCAGGCGTCTCCGGCTGATGGGGCGGAGGCCGCTCCACTACAAGACTAATTAAATGCCAACATTGCCTAAGTATGTGCAGGCAACCGGATGAGCGTGCTCGTGGACTATGCGGGCGCTCCAGCATGGTCTCCGCCCGTCAGGGCGAAGACCCAAGCAGGAGGCCGGCGATCCTGGACGATCGTCCATTTATCTATACGCTAACCTCCGGCCATGGTTTAGGTTGCTTATCTTTTTGCAACTTCGAATTCTTGAACTACAACACCAAAGGTATCAAAATAGCATAAGAGAATACTTTTCATCAGCTTATAATCCTAACAAATTTTGCCCTTCTCATTTATTTTTACACATTCTTGGTCTAACTTTTGCCTCTCGAGGCAAATTTCGTAAACCAACCTTCATGTACAACTTGTCACCAATGTGACCCAAAAACTTGTTGTGGCCTTCGCCGCATTGAAAGCATGGCCTGAGTGGCTATACATGCTTGGCCCCGACCCGGCTAACTTAAAACAATTTGCAACTGTTGTCAAATCTCTTTTTCAATAACATGCAGGTCACCAGCGCTGTAAGTATCTCTTATCCTCCCACGCTAACCCCCTTAGAATATATTTCGTTTGTTATATGCGTGTTTGCACCTCCTCAAGACAAATCAGTCAGTACTCCTCATCAGCCAATGATTCTCATTAAGTACTCAGCCTTCGTCACATATCTGTCCAGCAATTATACGAATCAGTCAACAGCCTGACAGCCTCCACCAGTCAGTGGTTCTCATGGAATATTCAACACTTATCAGATAACTCAGGGATCCTCTATGAGTCAGTGAATATTCATCTATAAATGGCCTTCTCCAGTAAGTGGTATTCGACAGCCAATAACCTCCGCCCGTCTTAGGCGGAGGCCGGCCTCCGCCCATCTTAGGCGGAGGTCTGTCAGTGGTATTCGATAGTAAACAACCTTCGCCAATTATTGATCTTCATTATATGTCAGTGCACCTCATCATTGGTTCTCCACAGTCTTCGACGTGTATTGACCTTCACCAGTCAACAACCTTCGTCAGACTTTGGCCTTCGTCAGTTTGAGCCTCCGTCAGTCAGGGTCTTCGTTCATCAATCAGTGGACTTCATATATTATTGGTTTTAGGCAGCCTACATCAGTCATAGGCCTTCGACAGTGAGCAAACTCTATCAGCCAGTGGCCTTCGTCAGTTTGAGCCTCCGTCAGTCATGGTCTTCGTTCATCAATTAGTGGACTTCATATATTATTGGTTTTAGGCAGCCTACATCAGTCATAGGCCTTCGACAGTGAGCAAACTCTATCAGCCTGTGGCCTTCGTCAGTTTGAGCCTCCGTCAGTCATGGTCTTCGTTCATCAATCAGTGGACTTCACCTATTATTGGTTTTTAGCAACCTCCATCAGTCATAGGCCTTCGACAGTTAGCAAACTTTGTCAGTTAGTGGCCTTCATCAGTCAGTTGGTTTCCATCAGCAATAGACCTTCGGCAGTGACTAAACATTTGAGCCGTCTAACGCTAACACTTTCTCTCATTTTTGTAGCTTGTGTTGTTCAATCTCTTTCTCAAGTATTTATAATATGCATCAACACAATGTTATTGTGTACAACCTTCGTAGGGAACTAACCACTTTTACATTCAGTATCGCAACGCGGTCAGCAGTTCACAAAGACGTCTCCGACCGACCGCCTAAGCGAGGGCACAGCCACCACACCTCCAGACCCTGACCCTGGAAAGATGACAGTTTCTCAGACTGTGCTTACAGGACACTGCATGCGATTTCGGCGCGGCCTCCGCCCGTTAGGCTCACAGGCGTCTCCGACCGAGGAGGGCGGAGGCTGCCCCACTGATAGGCTAATCAAGAGCCAACATTAGAGCTTGTCATTTATTCAAACTTAACTATAATTTTTTACAAGATGCATAATTGGCTTAGAGATTTCAAATATTTTTGCGCAAATGCTATCATTCTCATCATCGCATACATATATCACGTAAGTACATTGCAATGCATGGCCCAGGCCACCCGGAAGAAGTCCCGAGAATACACGGGCGCCATGCTTCTATGCATCAAAATCCTGGAAGAAGTCCTGAAACAACACGGGCACCAGGTCACGAAGCTAAGGCTGTCATGCCGAGAATGCACGGGTGCCGTGACTCTATGCATCAAATCCTAGAAGTCCTAAACCAACATGGGCACCAGGTCACGAAGCTAAGGCTCTCATGCTACCTTCACGTATAAATGACTAACCATCTTTTGCAGCTAGTGGGAAAGCCAGTGCCTTTCCGGGTGTCGAAAGACTTGCAAAGCAAGTCGATATTCGACGAAGCTATAATGCCCAACCTAAGTCCCTAAAAATGCACGAGATCAACTCTATTGCATTTTTACGTGACTTCTCCGGCCTTCAGCACGCGGCGTCGGTGTCTCAATCGGCATCGCCTTCGCCAATCCCTTCAGAATGAGGGGCTGCGCCACCATCTTTGGTGACTTCACCAACATCGCCTCCGCCAAAACACCTTTTTCTTAGGAGGGCCTTCGCCAAGCAGCTTTGCAGGAGGACCTTCGGCAAAACCATGATAACTAGCCTCCGCCAAAGTGACGGCATGAGGGGCTTCATCGACACCTTCATCGTGTACAACAACATCGCCTCTGTCAAACAACTTTTGCAATATGGCTCAAGAACCTCCGTCGACACCTTCGACAACAAGTTCTACAACACCTTCGTCGACGTCTACATCAGCAAACTTGGTTCTGAACACCTACTCCCACTACTACAACTGCGTCGCCTACACCAAGCGTCACTAAGGACCTAGTCACAAGCACTAGCCAAGAGGGGCTAGGGAAGCACGCGGAGGACCAGCTTCTCCGAAGCATCAAGTATTTTTCGCCTGGTGCTCGTGAGCAACAGTTTGAAGGCCTCACAACAACCTTCTACCTCGACTACTATGACTACGTCGACTACACCAATCATGGCTAAAAACTTGGCCACAAACGCCAGCCAAGAGGGGCTAGGGGAGTGCACCGGAGGACCAACCACTCAGGAGCGTGAGGTCTTTTGTCTGGCGCTCGTGTCCGAAGAAAAGTCGAAGACCTCCGCCCAAAAAAGGATCGGAGATGAAGACCTCCGCCCGAAGAAAAGTCGAAGACCTCCGCCCAAACAAGGATCGGAGACGAAGGCCTCCGCCCAAAGAAGGATCGGAGATGAAGGTCTCCACCAGAAGAAACGTCGAAGGCCTCCGCCCAAACAAGGATCGGAGACGAAGGCCTCCGCCCAAAGAAGGATCAGAGATGAAGACCTACGAAGGCTTTGGAAGCAAAGGCCTGCGCATCGTGAAGGTACTAGAGGCAAAGACCCCGAAGATGAAGACCTGGGAAGACCACAGAGGCGAAGACACGCACGTCGAGGTGATACCAGAAGGGGAAGACCCAAAGGCGATTGAAGACCCCTGCACCGAGAAGACATGGAGGCGAAGGCCCATATATCAGGCCTTGGAGACACACCTGCGCGCCAAGAAGTCATCAGAGGGAAAGGCCTCAAGGATGAAGACCTACGCATTGTGGAGGTCCTAGGAATGAAGACCAGAGCACTGAGCAAAGCCGATGAACCATGTTATAGAAGCAGCAGAAGGAGCAAAAGGCCATAGATGAAAAATCTAGAAGATGAAGGCACCCAGTGCTAAAAGCCTAAGGAATTAGTGTGTGTATAGGTTAGAGTCATGCGCGTGCTCTTTTCTCCATCCCCTTTTTTCCCACGGGTTTTTTGGGATGGAGTTTTTAGTGAGGCGCGCATGTATGGGTTGCGGAGGGCAATCCTCGCAACCAAGATCTGGGTTGTATAGTGCCTCTTCTCGTATGAACATCTACTAGGTCATGTAGTACCGTCCATAACCTAGTAGCTGAGGGGCTACTGTTGGGGGAGCCCATACGGAGTATGGGCCAACTCCCCCTCGAAGGGGCCTGATGAAGGGATAACGGCGGAGGCTCTTTCTGAAATGGTGGAGGATCTCCCCAAGATGATGGAGGCCTAGCCGGCGGAGGCTCTCCTCAAGACGGCGGAGGCTCTCCTCAAGACGGTGGAGGCCTAGCCGGCGGAGGCTCTCCCCAAGACGGCGGAGGCCTAGCCGGCGGAGGCTCTCCTCAAGACGACGGAGGCCTAGCTGGCGGAGGCTCTCCCCAAGTCGGCGGAGGCCTAGCCGGCGGAGGCTCTCCTCAAGACGGCGGAGGCCTAGCCGGCGGAGGCTCTCCCCAAGACGGTGGAGGCCTAGCCGGCGGATGCTCTCCCCAAGACAGCGGAGGCCTAGCCGGCGGAGGCTCTCCCCAAGACGGCGGAGGCCTAGCCGGCGGAGGCCTAGCCGGCGGAGGCTCTCCTCAAGACGGTGGAGGCCTAGCCGGCGGAGGCTCTCCCCAAGACGGCGGAGGCCTAGCCGACGGAGGCTCTCCTCAAGACGGCGGAGGCCTAGCCGGCGGAGGCTCTCTCCAAGACGGCGGAGGCCTAGCCGGCGGAGGCTCTCCCCAAGGTGGCGGAGGACTAGTACAAGGATGACGATGGAGTTTCTCCCTGGGACGGCGGAGGCTCTCCCCGAGACAGCGGATGCCTAGTGCAGTGATCATGGCGAAGGTGTTCCCCGAGGCGTCGGAGGTCAATCAAGGTGTGGGACGATCAAGTCAGTAAGGCGTACATGAGGATAGTTGATGGGCCTCCAGTGGGCATCGGCTTAGGCCCAAGGTGAAGACATCGTGAGACGGTGTGATGAGAACGCCCCTGAGGTTAGACACTAGGGCTGGAATATTCCTGGAATGTACCGTAGCAGTTGAGGGGCACTATTGTAAACTCTGTAAAGTGGTAGTTGAGCCCTATAAATAGGGAACACTTGTAACTGTACAGGGGGGCTGGTGAATGGATGAATGAAACCCTAGTTCTTGTGAGTCGGTACTTGATCCTCATTCTCTCCTTCAGGCACAGCCTAAGCCAAAGCCAGAGTCCGGAGCCTCGGCCAAAGCCGAGGGCCTCCGCCCCCTTTCTCTTATTCCCACGTGGCCAAAGCCGACTGAATCCCTCGTTTAGCGAGCGCGCCGCGTTTAGGGACCTCCGCCCGACTTAGGTGGAGGCCTGTCTCCGCCCATCTTAGGTGGAGACCCCAACCTTAGACGAAGGCCTCCGTCCATCTCTCTCCCTTGTTGGAACCAGCCTGGAGCCTCTGACGGAGGATCTTGCCCGACAGGAGCGCGCCGCGTTTAGGGACCTCCGCCCGACTTGGGCGGAGGCTTGTCTCCGCCCATCTTAGGCGGAGACCCCAACCTTAGACGAAGGCCTCCGCCCACTTCTCACTCTTGTTAGAAACCGAGGTTTCAACAATTATTAGAGGTAAAACCAAAGAAAAAAATAAATTTATTATATTTTAAAATATACGTATAGCGATAAAGAAGGAAAAGATAAATCTATTATATCTCACTACCAAGAGCCTGAAGGGATCGTCCCAATTCATTGGTGGCCCCAACGGAGCCTCTACGTTAATTCTCACCAGACGTGCTAGAAAAAAAGATGAATAGCTAGGAATTCTCTCATTAATCAGAAACATCTAGCCGTCAAATCTATAGACTAGCAATCGGTAACTATTAGATCTACTTTTGTAGAAAATTACCCACCTTTGAAACGTACCTTTCAAGAGCAAGCTAGCTACGTCAAACTAGGCAATTGAGCTGGAGGGTCTCCTCCTCATCCTCTTCATTCCGTGCTTGAACTGGATCAGCACCATCCGATCGTCTGTAACTGGATTTTTTTTTTTTTTTGTTAACACAAGAGCAGGGGAGCACCTCAAGGTTAGTTGGATTGGATGGAATTTGCAACGAATACATACATGTAAGTACTAGCTAGGTACGTACCTCTTCATAAAATCTTTACACCTGTATTTAATTTGGAGTGCGGGGCGGTTGGGGTGGACTTCAATTGTCAGTGCAGCCTCCTCTCTCTCCACCTCATCCTTAAAGACCCATGCACACCCGAAGTCAACTTTAACCCACTGAAGCGAGGGGGAGGTACTCCAAGCCGAGGTTCTCACAGCTGACGACTTTGTTCTTCATTAATTTGTCCACATCGACATCAAACTCAAGCACCTCAAGGGTTGGCATAACAACTGGTAACACTCTGCTGCAGCTGTTGTTTCTCTGATTTTTACTCCAAGCAAAATAAAGCACTCGAATCCTCGTTGGCAACAAACTGGACCATTGAACGAGGCAACACCAAGGATCTCAACTTCTGGAAGCAACAACCATCTGATTTATTATTACAAGTTATTGTTCCCCATGTTTTCAGTCTGAGGTAACAGAGCTCTGGCAACCCGCCCAGTGCCTTGAGACACTTCTCATCCACATCATCCACACGTATCTCCAAGTGGGACAGGCTAGGCAGATGTGCAGAATTAATCCATGAAGGCAACTCGGGGAACTTGATATGTGGAAGAAACAAACATCGGAGACCTCGAGAGGGTACTGCTGCATCCCAGGCATTCATATTATGATTATCAATGAAGAATGGACCATCCAATGTGAGATGCTATATCTTCTGGAGATTGCCTAGCGACTGCAACAAATCTATCTGCATGCTCTCGTTCATGTCATTGATTTTATCAATCTTAAGCACCCTGAGTTCATATAGGTTGCCTAGATCCTTCACAAACTGCCTCTGTGACTCATCATTGTCACGAGGTCCTCTTATCTGTAGCTCCTCCAGTGAAGTCAACCTCCCTATTACCCCATCTGGTGCAATCATCTGCTGAGCACGTAGGCATACCAGTTGAGTTAGCATGCCAATGCTACACTACAATTTCCAGATTTGAGTATTCTCCAAGTTCAATGTTTGTAGAAACTTCAGGGCACCTATTCCTTCTGGTAGATTTTTAATAAAGCCAAAACCTTGTATCCCAAGGTACCTCAAATGAAGTAGATTTCCAATATGCCCAAGGCTGGGGCATCTTTCTCCGAATATGCAACCCTCCAAAGCTAGCACATGGATGAGTTTTAAAACCTTGGATGCAAGGCCTACTTAGCAATATAACACTGCAAAACTATAAATGACCTCACTTGTGGTTGTGGCAGGTTCACAGGAGTATCTGCTGTGAGATCCAGTTTTCTGTTTCTGGGGGCCAACCGACGTGCCTGGCTTTGTGATAATGTACCACCATCACTTACAAAGTTTTCCTCTTTTGACTTGGAAAGGATGAGATCAAGCACCATATCATTGACACGGCAACCATCCATGATGCCATAGACTTTAGAATCCACCCCATGGATCATGCTTCTATTTATGAGGTCATGGAAGTATTCCTCTCCTACCTCGAATGACCAACGTCCATGTTTCTTCTCAACAAAATTTTCAGGTATCCATTTCCATATCAAAGAATCCTTATCAATAAGAGTGTCTTCTGGAAAAACAATTAAATACAACAAAGAAGTCTTCAAATGAGAAGGAAGGTCATAGTAACTGAGAGACAATATATGCATAGTGTTGTCCATATGCCTTTCATCCTTATCTCCATAGAAACCAGGAGAGTTGCACACCTCAATCCATTCTTCTCTTGATTTACCCAATAGTAAACTAGCCATTGTGATGATAGCCAATGGAACTGCACCACATTTCTTTAGAATCGCATTAGATAACTCGTCTGGATGACTATTTGGACATTTGTCCTCATGACCGAATAACCTTATATAAAACAACCTTTTGGAGTTGTCATGAGAAAGTGGTTGTAGCTTGTAAACCTCATCAGCTTCTTTGGCAACTTGAAATTTACGAGTAGTTGTGATTATTCTACTTCCATGGTTATTCTCAACAAGAGCCGGTTTGATTCTTTCCCAAGTCTGTGGCTCCCATATGTCATCAATAATGATAAAATACCTATGCACATGAAAGGGTTACAGCAATCAGAAACTAAAGCCATCTGGTTCCCACAAAGCAATAAAGTGTGTCATCACCAAGAATAATAGTTGAAGGCATACTCAGACAGTAACATAAATAGTCACCTCTTGACTAATCTTTCTAACTAGCCAGCAATTAACCGACAATACTTAATTATAATATAGAGAGTTGATAATGCCAGCAAGAAAATATGCAATGACGATTCAAATTGTAGTAGTGGAAACAACAGCTTTTAAAAGGAATTATACCTTTTTCGTTCTAGAAGTCAAACTAAAATAGTTTAATTGCACTTGTTTTCATATAATATAAACAGCCACACTAATCACTTAATTCTGGAGCTCCCCCACAGTTAACTCCACCCAACCATTTTCCTCCACCACACATAGCCGGCAGTGTGCTGTTAACTGCAGGGAAATTGTTTCATTGCACCATGGAACCGGTCATAATACTACAGTGATTAATTAACCTTTATTCATTCTGGAAGTTAAACTAAAATGGTTGGAGAGCACCATGGCATCGGTTATACCACAAATATTTGTTGTTTATAAAATCTTTCCAAGCAAAGATCCATGCTAATCACTTCATTTTGTATCGCTCCACCTATTGCCTGCCTCCTTTCATGGTGTATTAGCTTCCCCAGCCTCTCGTTTGTAATCCCAGCAGCCCAAACCCAGCTACAGATAATCAAAAACTCCAAAATCCTAACCCCCTCTTTACCATCATTGTCAATTCAATGTTTTCTGGTTCGTCACTTTAAGAATTTCAAGGTTTCAAGTACACATAGTATAGGAAGTATGAGAAAATATCTGGGACACACTAATAATACATATATTAGTGCAAAATCATTGGATGCTTATTCTTTCGTACCTCTTTGCTCCAAGGAAATCATGGAGCTCATTAATGAGCTGCCTTTCATGCAACACTGTGTATTTCAAATCTATGTGTTTATCCTTGTCAAGATCTATAAGAATGTCTCGGAAGACTTTATTCACGTCTGGATCTTGGCCAACCGGAACAAAAGCCCCATAACCAAACCGAGATTTAAGCTTATCATACACTGCCTCGGCAAGAGTAGTTTTGCTGAGCCCACCAGTTCCAAGTTCCAACAACAGAAACAATCTTCATCTTCAGGTTGGACTCGTCATTCCCATTGGGCGACAGCATGGATATGAGATCAGCACTTGACTTGTCGATGCCAATGATCTGTGATGCTTCTCTGTACATAGCACTAAGGCGAGGATCCACAGTTCGCGTGGATGCTGCAGGCTTGGCAACAATGCTGTCGACGGTGAATCTACCATGCCTGTCGGTCACCTCCTGGAGATTTTTCCTGATCTTCTCAATGGAACCAGCGATCTTGTGGCGCTCTTTGCTCTTCTTGAATAACCTGGTCATCTTCTCACCCAGACCTTTCAGCAAACTTTCCTTGTCGTTGGGCCTATGATTGCCCTCGACTCGCACAAGGTAGGTGTCGAGGATGTCCTCCATATCATAAGAGGCCTCCCGGACTTCGCGCGCCCAGATCTTGACGAGCTCGTCAAGCTGATCTGGACGCACCTTGGCCACCTTGTGGAGCGCAGCGTGGGCGCTCTCGAGCTCCAGCTCGAGAGACCTGACTTGATCCTTGACTCCTGTCTGCAGCTTGTACTCCTCCTCGAGCAGGTCCTTGAGCTTGGGGATTAGGCTGCCCATGGCTCCAGTCACCAGCTCCATGGCTCTTGAGTTTTTTGTTGCTTGCTTGCTTTGTGCGTTGTGCAAGTATCCCTTGCTTGGTCCGTGACCCCGCTCGCATCGGTTGAATATGATGTGGAGCTGTTAGTCTTGAGCGATCCAATGATGTGCCTTGCCAGCACATCTACCCGACAACTCAACTCTTGGCCCCCATAAAAAAAATCATATCTAATAATGCATCGTATGTACTTACATTACGAAACAAATTTTAAAGCGTCGGCACATGTAGTTTTGCCGTTAAGTGTGGATTTCTGTCAGGCACGCAAATGGCTGGCATACAATACAACCATGGTTAACGTGCTATGGGTAGCCAGTCGTCATCGTTTCCAGTGTACAGTAATTTATAAAATGAGAAGAAACGTTCACCTGCTGCTGCTGCTCTGGCAGTGGTGGCAACTACATATATATTACGGTATGAAGATGCCTGCCATCTGGGTGCTGAGGACATCCAGGGTACACCATTACCAGATCAGAGCAGCAGGGCACATGCATTTCAACGCATACAGTAGGCGGCTATATTATTTGTAGAGGTGTACGCCTCTACAAATTATAGATGACCTTGAGATCTACAGTGATCATACAAAGTTAATCACTTTATGAGCTCATATGAAAAGAATTACAATTTTTTAATACTAGTCCATCGACTAGTAGAGAATTTGGATGTAGTCCCGGTTTTCAACCCCTTTAATCCCGGTTTTGGAACCGGAACTATGCAATCGGGACTAAAGATCTTGATTTTTAGTCATGGTTCCTCCAACCGGGACTAGAGGTGTTTATTGGGTGTTCATACAAAGTTAATCACTTTATGAGCTCATATGAAAAGAATTACAATTTTTTAATACTAGTCCATCGACTAGTAGAGAATTTGGATGTAGTCCCGGTTCTCAACCCCTTTAATCCCGATTTTGGAACCGGGACTATGCAATCGGGGCTAAAGGTCTTGATTTTTAGTTCTGGTTCCTCCAACCGGGACTAGATGTGTTTATTGGGTAAAAAAAAGTTGCAGCTATGGAGATTCGAACCTAGAACCTCCGACTTCAGCTCTTGCATGTATTACTATCTCACCTACCACCACACATCTAACTTAGATAAGATATGCTTTCCTTTTAAATTCAATTTGGAGACACCTTTAGTCTGGGTTTGAGACACAAACCGGGACTAAAGGTACCACTACCGGAAACCAGCACTTTGCCGAGCGCCGGAGGCTTTGCCGAGTGTATTTTATCGGGCACTCGGCAAAAATGGTCTTTGCCGAGTGCCAAATAAAATACACTCGACAAAAAAAAAAAACACTCGACAAAATGCGTCTTTGCCGACTGCCTTTTTTGGCACTCGTCAAAGATGTATTTTGCCGAGTGCTATTTTTCGGCACACGGCAAAATGCGTCTTTGCCGAGTGCCTTTTTTCTGGCACTCGAAAAAGATGTATTTTGCCGAGTGCCTTTGTTTTGGCACTCGGCAAAGAGGCATTTTGCCTTGTGTATTTTTTTTGCCCTCGGCAAATCAGTTTTTCAAAGCAATTTTTGAGGCCCTAAATGAATTCAAATGAAAAACTTTTCAACTACAAAGTTGTATAACTTCTCAAGATCTACAAAGTTTATTTTGGTCATTTCTTCAGTTGATAAAGCGACAATAACGTTGTTCATAAAATCTACATCTCTCATATCTCTCATATTAATTTCATGAAAGTAGAAGAGAGATATATAAGATTTGTGAACAATGTTACTACCACTATGTTGGATGAACAAATGACCAAAATAAACTTTGTAGATCTTGAGAAGTTATGAAATTTGGTAGTTGGCAACATTTTGATTTGAAATCATCTTGTCATGCAAAAATGACGTTTGAATTTTTCAAAAGACCTCGGATGGAAAAACTTCCTACATGAAAATTGTAGATCTCCAAAAGTTATGAAACTATGTAGTTGACAACTTTTTGATTTGAAATCATCTTATCATGCAAAACTACGTTTGAATCTCTCAAATTTGAAATTCGAATTTTTCAAACGACCTCGGCTGGAAAAACTTCCTAAATGAAAATTGTAGATATCGAAAAGTTATGAAACTTTGTAGTTGACCACTTTTTGATTTGAAATCATCTTATCATGCAAAACTACGTTTGAATCTCTAAAATTTAAAATTCGAATTTTTCAAACGACCTCGGATGGAAAAACTTTCTAAATGAAAATTGTAGATCTCGAAAAGTTATGAAACTTTGTAGTTGACCACTTTTTGATTTGAATTCGTTTAGGGCCTCAAACAAGATATTTACTCTTGGTTTAGTATAATATATGATGATAGATAACGGAATCTAGACACAAGTGACAGTGTAGTGCAGTGGTAGAGCAGAAGACACGCGAGGGAGAGGTCGTGAGTTCGAATCCCGCCGGCCGCGTTAGCCGTGAATTTTGCGCAAAAAATGCACCGACTTCGATAAAGACGGGTGGGCGCTGGCTGGTGGCGGCCTCCCCCGAATTTTTTTTTTTTGAAAAATTTTGCTATTATTTTTGGGTTTTTTCGCATTTTCATTTTGCGAGTGTAAATCTTTGCCGAGTGCCCGACAAAAAGCACTCGGCAAATAGCTGTTTGCCGATAAAAAGATGTCGTGTGTTGTATGCCGAGTGTTACACTCGGCAAAGCAGTTGCCGAGTGTTTTTAGGCCATTGCCGAGTGCTCCTGGCACTCGGCGAAACGACTGTATCCCATAGTGTACCTTTAGTCCAGGTTCATGGCTCAAATCGTTTTTAGTCCGGGTTCATGTCTCAAACCGGGACTAAAGATTCTCGCACTGATATGTCTCTGACACACCTCGGTAACCGTTATAACCGGGGCTAAAGGGTAGAATTAGTCTCAGTTTGTATTACAAACCGAGACTAAAGGTCCAGTCCTCCCTTTAGTCACGGTTGGAATTTTTAAACCGGGAGTAAATAATTTTTTGCCATGGATAAAAGATCGTTTCTCTAGTGTCCCGCACGGGCTAGAATCATATGCGTTAGTTGCTATTTAATATATTTGGTTGATAAAAGTTACTTATATAAAATTGTACTGTTTTCTTTTGTTCATTTTCTAACACAATTAGCGTAAATAGATAATTTACCATCCCTATCCGATTGTGGTAAAAATATCGATCATTGATCTATATTTTTTTCATCCATATCAATAATATTTTTTCCTTTGCATGGCAATTTTGGGTACCTTCGGTATGGACTTAGTAGAAACCTTAGCTTAAACTATGGTGTTCTCGTTACAGCCCATATCTTATGACATCGTCAATCTAAATTTTGTTTTTAAAAAAAATTAAATCTTACTTGTCCCTATAGTTTATTATCCTGAACTTAACTTGACACTCATGTGCTTATTAACTCTTCTTTTTTTACCCTTAATAAGTATATAGGTCGTAGATTTCACTCTTAAGTATTATATAATGACTAAAGAACGATTTAAAACCAACAACCCTCATTGCTTAGGATCGGTGGTAGAGCCTGATGCGAGATCTAGGATTGGACATGCTAATCTCAAGAGGATATTACTTGTTTATGCCTCATAACCACTGTTTAATCTAAAGGAATCTTGAAGGCCAGAAATATAAAGCCACCTTTGCATTTTAATATCTAGAAATAATAATGTACAATAATGGTTCTACAGTTAATATAGGTATATCAAGAAATGTATAAATATATCTACGTAACAACTTAGATAAATATGTCATGATTATTAATATAATTTTAAATAATTAGCTAGTATTGTTGGTATATGAGATGTTAAGGAAATAATTTTCATGATTACTAAAACATAACATATGTAATATAGATAATTCAAGAAATGTATAAATATATTTAAGTAACAACTTACATAAATATGCTGGGATAATTAGTATTTTAAATAATTAGTTACTATCATTGGTATATGAGTTAGTATCATTGGTATATGAGTTGTTAAGAAAATATTTTTCATGATTACTAAAACATAACATATATATTTATTGCTCATGCACACATGCGAAATTGATTTGCATTGATGGCACAAAATGTATGTTTACTTCAAAAAAAATTAATGTACTAATATTAATAGAAGTAGGTAATGTAGAAACATATATGCTTTATGGTTACATAATTTTTTAGAAGCAGATTATGACAATTTTGATGTAGACTTGAAGGGATATTTGAGTTTTTATACAGTTTTTTAATATATATGGAGTGCTTAAAATCATACTGATATGGCATAATGCTTCAGTCCAAATGTAAAAATTATTCAAGACAATTGCTTATGAAATTCGTTATCATGGAGTATCAATATAACTAAAAGTGATTTGTTAGAGTCAATACTATGTGTTTAGTGAAGACAATAATTTTTCACGGTTGATAAGCTTTTAAAAATAAATATTTATCCATATGTATATATCTTTATTTTGGTCGATATGGAGATAGCAATGCTTACTTTTAACTTTGCAATGGTAAAAATATGTAATTTATAAATATATGTACCATAATTAATGGATATTGTTGGAAAACAGGGTTTCCAGCAGGTATGAAGCGGTGGAGTTGGTCCTAGGCGAAGGCTGAGAGAGAATGGTAGGTGGGGCCAGACGCAATTAGGGCTTCATAACGGTATTCACCCACCCCTTCTACACAGGGTTCAAGTCCCCCTTTTATAGGACACCGTTAGCTACCTTCATACTTTACATCCTTGCCCCTTGACAGCTGGGGCACATTCCAGGAATATCCCCCAGCCAGTACAAACTGCCAGGGGTATCCTTGGTATTCTCTCCTCGAACCGCTTCTGCTTCTTGGGCCGCACCTACGGGCTTGGAGGCGGCCCACAGCCTGATGTCGTGCTCCCACGGGAACTACCTCCTTGCCGGCGGAGGTCTTTGAGGGTCCATCATGATCTCCGCCCGAGAAGCCTCCGCCTGAGCCTCCGTTTCACCGTGCGGGCCGTCGCCTTCGCTGAGACAGCCGGAGTGAAAGGACCTAGGATGCTGCCTAAGGGGGGGGGGTGAATAGGCGTTTCTGAAAAATCAACACCTTTAAAAGCGGAAACGATTAGTAAAAGGAGTTTCCAAAATGGAAACTCCAAATCAGAGTAATACCACCCCTCACAAGTTAGCCACAAAGTATATAAAAGATACTAGATAAACCTAGGGAGCCAAACAGCTGCAACCAAAGAGTTGAATCAAAATGCACTAGTCAGTTAATGTCGGAAGTCCCGACAGTTTGGGTCAGAACTTCCGACGTGTCAGAAGTCCCGACGTATGGGTCAGAACTTCCGACGTGTCAGAAGTCCCAACAGTTTGGGTCAGAACTTCCAACGCAAACTGTCAGCACTTCCGACCCCTACGGGAAATGAACTACAAGTGCTAAAATAAACTTTGTGATGCCGATAACTTACAAACCCACTTCCTAGTGGTAAGGTAAGGTGTTGGGTCACTCTCTTGACGTTGATAAGCCACCACTCCGTAGATCGAGTCCCAAACCCTAAGAAATAGCTAGAGAGAGGGAGACAACCAAATACAAGTAATTTCGAGCAAATCACAACAACAACAAGCACGCGGGAGACAAGGATTTATCCTGAGGTTCGGCAGCCCCACAAAGGAGCTCCTACGTCCTCGTTGTTGAGGTGACCACTTTGGTCGGAGTCTCTTCCACCTCCTTGCCTCACTCAACGATACCACAAAGGTCACTTGAGTTTCTTCACTAGAAAACAAGGGTAATACAAACTTCCCAAGGCTCTTCCACAAGACGGAAGCTCTTGGGCGACGCCTAGCCGGCTAGGGGAAAATCCCCAAGAGTAACAAATGCAAATCAAACTGGCTTGACGAAGAAATCAAGTGCTCAAGCTTGCTCAAAGTGTTTTTCTCACTCAATCCACTCTCCAATCACTCAAACCCTTTGGGAATCAAAGTTGGAAGCAAGGGAGTGAAGAGAGGGGAGCCTAGAATGCTTGGGGGTTGTTTGGGCCGAGTGTTCGTCGCAATGAAATGAGTGGGCAACGGTTAGAAGTGAGGAGAGGGGTATTTATACCCCAAGTGAAAATCGAACCGTTCAGATCTACGTCGGAAGTTCCGACGCAGATCTCGGGACTTCCGACGTTAACAGAAAACACTGTTCACAACGGGTTAGAAGTCCGCGAGTGCAAGTCAGTGTCGGAACTTCCGACAAAGTCGGGACTTCCGACGGTCGGAACTTCCGACGTACGTCGGGACTTCCGACGTGCACAGTTAAACAAACAGCCAGCACCCCTGATGCCGGGACTCCTGGCTTGGGTCAAGTCAGTGTCGGAACTCCCGGCAAAAGTCGGGACTTCCGATGGTCGGAACTTCCGACAATCGTCGGGACTTCCGACGTGCACAGACAGTCAGCCAGTCAGAAGCACAGGTGCCGGGACTCCCGGCTTAGGTCGGGACTTCCGACCATCGGGAGTTCCGACATACATCGGGACTTCCGACGTCCACAGTCACCGCACAGGCTGCGACTGGGAGTCAGCACTTCCGGCAAGAGACATGACTTCCGACTGTCGAGAGTTTCGGCTTACGTCGGGACTTCCGACACCGACAGTCACAGAAAATTATTCTATGTGCTCGTGAAGTGCTAGAGTGTCTTTCTTTAGATTTAATTATTATGCTTGAGCACTCTTTCTTCCTCAGACCACCTAAACTTGCATCCCTCTTAATAGTACGACATTCTTATTAACTCAAATTTAAAAGTAGAAGGAAATTAAACCTTTTGAGTTGATCTCTTTGAACCGAAGCCGTGTTTTCCAATCTTCATCAAGTGAGGGTGCCAATCATGTTGATATTGATCTTTTCACTTGAGCATAGCCATTTTGAGCACGTGACTTGATTCCATTCATCAAATATGAATAACTCCAAATGCATCAAGTCACTTCCAACGCTTTGTCCAATATAGGTTTGATCCTCCACATCAATATGACGGTCGCAGCTTGATTAGTACCTCAACTAAATGCAAGTACTTCCTTCTTCACCCTAGCTAGGTTCTTCGGCCGCCAAGCCGTCGCTTGCCCTTCACCCTTGCTTAGTACCTCAAAGCCTTTCCTTGCTATCTTCACCATCTCAAGCCATCAAGTCACATCTTGTGTTGAATCATCCATTCATTTGTATTGTTGTCTTTTTCATTTCAATTTAGCAAGCTTCAAATATGAGACCATTCCATATGCAATCCCTCATGTCTCATTAATTAACTTTTACCATGCTTGCTTTCACATAGATCATTGAAATCCCACAATAAATAAGCCTTTGCATGAATTCCATTTGCATTGTTGTCTTGTGCTTGAACTAGATTGTTTATACAACAATACATCATTTTGGCTTTATACAATTTCATCAAGTATCTGTGAGATAATCAATTTCCTGTCTAACACTTAGCAAATATGTTAGTCCTTTAATCGTGTTGTCATTCAATCATCCAAAACTCACTAATGGGCTAGATGCACTTTCAATCTCCCCCTTTTTGGTGATTGATGACAATCCGATTAAAGCTTACAAAAAGATATAAACAATTAGGCTTTTGGATTCAATGATTTATGAGAGGCTCCCCCTTACTGTGTGCAATATGAATTGAATTCATAAACGACCTCAAATGTCAATTTGCACATACTAAAACACATAGGAGACCCCCTTAAATCATTGCATCCGTGGGGTGCAAGTGTGTGTCAAAATAAAAAACCGTGATGCATATGACATGATATTTCACACAAGACTAAACAGAAAGCATCACACCATACAAAGTCACTCTAAAACATGCATGGTCCTTATGAAGGTAAAAACATCATATATATCACACACATAGCACTCATCTCAAAGATTTCTCAGGACATTATCTCTCCCCTTGTCATAGCTACTCTCCCCCTTTCATAGCTAGACACAAGGTTGCACCCCTGAAGCTTTAAACATATCTCTCCCCCTTAAGCTTTCATCTCTCTCTCCTCCTTAAGCTTTAATCATATCTCTCCCCCTTTGTCATCTATCGCCAAAAAGGGTCACAAAGCACAAAGGGTGCTTAAGGTTCAAACTTTGTACTAATCTTTCCCCCTCTGTATTAAACTCGTCCCCTTTGTCATGGCGTGGGTCATATTACTTGTTTGCAATTCAAAATAGATCAAGTACATGGGTTCACTAGCTCATGAACAAACTCATACACTAACCACTAGACCATATAATGATTCAAGCAATATTGGTAGTCTATGAATCTAAAAAATTTCATTTGTAATGCATGATCCTATAAGCATGTACTATATGCACTAACCGCATACTAGAAAGGGAAAAAATGATCATGCACAATACAACGATACCTTTGCTATGTTGGAGAGGAAGATAGTCATATAGATTTCAATTCATTTCTCCAATAGCACCATGAAGTCCAATTATAAGCTTGGTGAAGACCAATAGATACCAATTCTTTGAATTCCTATTCTTCACCCATATGAATTGAGAATCACTAATGATCAAGTGCACTCTTCTTGTTGTGGTTGGCTTGCTTCTTCTTTGATCATTGCTTGCTTGAGAGAACTAAAAGATGCACCACTTGTAATACCACTTGAAATTTCATGACTTGTTCTCTTTTGGGTGTTGCTTGCTTTCTAGACCAATCTCTTGATTTTCTTCAACCAAGTACCTCAAATGTCCCTTTAGATTACCACTTCGATTTTAGCCATCCAAGCCTAGGGTGAAGTGACCTCTCTCCAAAGAACCATCCTTGATACTCACTTGAAATAACTTGAAAGAACATCACTTGATCCACTTGAAAGATTTTGTTTGATTGATCCATATTGTTGAACTTAATTTGATGAATAACTTTGAATCCTTCTTTAAGTCTTTTTCTTTCGACTTGTTTAAGTCCTTTTCTTTACATCAAAAGATCTCCAATTATCACTAGAACTTAAACTCCATCTTCATCTTGATCTTGGTCTTGATCTCTAGCTTGAGTACCAAATGTGTACCAGATACACTCTTCAAACAAATTGTCTTGTACTCATCATTTGTCATGCTTCTATCTCAAACAAAAACCAAAACATAGGTACCTCAATCACTTATAGATATGATTCTAATTTGAGGACCTTTGAATCTAAGTGACTCTTGATCAATCCGATAATTGTCACTTTCCTAGCAGATTCTGTACTCTTCAAAGAATAAATCATATCTCCCAAAGTACATATCCAAAAACCACGAAATTTGGTGAAGATGTGACACACTAAGTATTCTAGTAGCTGTAAAAATTTGAGCTTCTTTTGACTTCTATATTGCTACCAGATTTCACATCTTTTCACACTGCTATATGCTGAAAACTGCTGCACTATAGCTGATAAGATCTACTCCAAATCCGAAGTATGACTTATCCAAATCTCATGAAATTTGCACAGCAACTAATACCATAAGTGTAGAGCATGCAAACCAAATTTCAAGCCAATACAAATAGATTTGATTACTTAAACATGTCTATTATCACTGCTAGCTCAGATTTTCAATATTGGACTGATTTCAATAATTGAGCTATTTTTCTCCAAATTGAACCAAACTTGAAATCAACTTGTTTGAATACTCTCACAAGACATATGTCCATTCAAACCACTTACTAGAAGAAATCTTATGAACATATCCAATCAAACCAACTTCAAACTTGATTACTTAAGCATTTAATCCATTCAAACATCTCATAGCAAGCAACATATGCATATATATCCAATTCAATTAACTCATATGCACCCAAATAAACTTTGATCAACAAGAGATATACCTTGATAGCTTATGATCATCTTTGCAAGCTTCAACTCCACTTATTTGCAGGCCTTCAAATATATCCATAAATTCCCACAACTTGAATATGACACTTGTATGTTGATAGCATATGGACTTCACTCAATTTTGACTTGGCATTGGGATAGAATTGCTCTAGGCTTCAATACTTGACTCAACATAAGATGAACAATAATAATTCCATTGAATCAAGTCTCCAATGCCATGGTACCTACAAACGATCATCCACTTTTCGATGGTACCCAAACTAGTTTGGATCCTCTCATGTTAGACGCAACATACTTAGGAATAGCCTTAGTATGAATAGCGGATTTTTTTTGCAATACTAACCAATAAGGTACCATAACAAACCTTCCTAGGCATAATATTTGCATCAATTGAAATAGGCTTAGGATTCTCACTTAGGGGACATGAATTAGCCAAGAATTGATTTTCTCTTTTTCGAATATTTGGCAAATTTATGATTTTCAAAACTTGAGAGATTTTAGAGGGACATAGGGATTTTTATGGACTTGAGAGAACCATGTCACATGTGATTAGGCAAATAATCAATCAAGGGTAGCAATAATCACAATATGACATGACTAGGTCACAAAGACCCAAAAACAACATGATTTTCAAAAACCACACCACCTACACATGCTAGTTAGGGATTTTGAAAAACATCTATCATATATCACACAAATGCACACACTAGCATATAAAGGGCCTTAGATGCACTTACAATACATGTATGTAAACGCATACCTTTGCCTAGTGCCCACAATATCACCACTGAGATAATACAAGGCATGACAACATCATGTTGACCTCACTTGTCAAATAATCATACCATATATGAAATCAATTTTCATCCAAAGGACTACAAATAATGCTAGATAAATTTGTTAGTCCACAATGGTGCAAAATAGAAACTGAGCTCCCCCTAAATAAGTACCACAAGTAATTTGAATGACTTTCAACAAGCACTTTATTCTTTTAAGAATTTGGGAGTCAATTTTCTATTTTGACCAACACAAAGTAATTTGCCATATTTAAATTTCTTTAAGACATACTCACAACCCACTTAGGTTTGATAGATTACAAGCTTCTGAGCAAATTAAGGATATATGAAATCATATGGATCAAACCTCAATTGCATCCCAATTAGTGCTCTGGTTCCTGCCATACCGGACACGTCCGGTAGGCATACCGGACACGTCCAGTAGGTGCAGTACAGAAACAATTGAAGCGTTGCTTGTGACTCTTCGTTTTAGCTCTAGTACTTCTTGTATGCCTGCATCTAAACAAATGCATTGCTCTACTAGAGAGCCATTAAAAGCATCATATGGCAAACATGATAATTATTAAATGAAACTAATTAGCCACTTCCAATTATTTCACAAATATGCTTATTTGTGAGCCATTGAGCACTAAACACAAAGTGGCTATCCTATAAGGGTTTTTTTAGGTACTTGTTACCAATGGTAGAGATGAAGTAAACAATATGGTCATTGATTTATCTTCGGGTCAACCATATATGAGATCATGATAAGAATTGATTGATAGATTGAGTGAATATTTTTAATTTGCTTGCTCAACCACCCCGAAGCTTTCATCTCACCACCAAGTACCTACATTATCAACCTAAGCACATTTTGGTACCCAACTCTTGTTGGGTCCTTTTGGGTTAGTCAACAAGTGCTTAGGCACCCAAATGGCCTTAGTATTAGTTTGTGGTGAACACATCACCTTGCTAGTGCTAACTCCATTTGTGGTCTTCCTAAGCATATTATCATAAACAAATGTGTTCGGCTTAGGGATGTTACCATTTGGGCAATCATAGCTTAGATGCCCCTTTCTTCCACAAGCATAGCATATGCGACCTTTGTTTGCTCTATGCTTGTTTTGCTTGTATGGACATCCATCAACCGTGTGGCCCATCTCATTGCATCCATAGCATCTTCTTGTTGCAACTTGGGCTTCCTTTCTTGCCTCCTTGTACATTGGGCATTTCTTGGTTGGATGCCCCAACTTCTTGCACATGAGATAAGTGCTTTGTCCATCACTTTTCCTTTGGTTGGCCAACTTGTTTGAGGCCGTTTGATCAGCCACTTCACACTTGTCGGCCCAACTCTTGTGTGGACACATGGTAATCTCATGTCCATTCACTCCACAACCATAGCATAGTCTTTTTCCATGTTTCTTGCTCTTGGTTGTGTTGGCCTTGCTTGAAATGTGATTCTTTTGTTGGGATTTGGAGAAAGCAAGGTTTGAACCCTTCTCAAGCTTCTTCACCATGTTAACATGGTTATCTTGAGAAGGTTGTGCTCTCTCCTTACCCTTCAATCGAATCACATCATTTCTTAGCCTTTCCACTTCTTCCTTAAGCTCTACATTTTCTATAAATTTTTTTCTCAATCGAAGATTGGCTTGCTTGAGAAGCACACTCATTAGCACAAGAAATATTCAATTGAGATTGTGTACAAGTGAGTGTGTGAGTGGGAGGTTGAAATGATTTTACCGTTGTAATCACAACCTCATGAGCCACCTCAAGCATGATGCTTGATTCTACTAATTCTTCATGAGAGCACTTGAGATGAACATAGTTTGCTTGTAGCACATTATATTTGCTTGAGAGTTCATCTAATTTTGCCTTGAGCTCAAAGTTTTCCTTCTCTAGTTGTGAAACACTAGAAGAGGAGTTAGTAACTAAAGCATGCTCAATTGATAATTTTTCATACCTCTCATTTATGGCCTTTAGCTCTTGCAATTTGGAGATGAGAAACTTTTCTTGATTTTGAAGTGATTGCTCTTGTTTCTCATTCTCTTCCTCTAGCTCATCATTCTTCTCAACTAGCTTCATGAGAATGAGCTTGTCTTTGTTGCTTAAATGATCAAGAGTGTAGCTATCTTCAATTTCAATATCAATCTCTTCTTGATCATCTACTCGTGCTATCTCCTTGGCTTGATCTTTCTTGCTAGCCTTCTTCTTGCTTTTCTTGGCCATGAGACACAAGTGATGAGTATCATGAGATACTGAGGTTGACTCATCACTTGGCCACCACCGGGCATGAGCCTCATCATCATAGACTGCATGCTGTCCGGCTACCTCGGCCATACCGAACATGTCTGGTAGGGATACCGGACACGTCTGGTATGTGCTTGCAGACAGCGTAGTCGCCTCGGCTTGCACCTCTTGCTCCTGCTCGGCGCTCTTGAGGTCTTGTGAGGCTTCTTCGCTGCATGAAGACATAATGGACATATTTTCCATTGACTCAACCTCAAGTGCATCATCGCATTTGGATTTTCCATATAACTCAACGAGTTTGGTCCAAATGAGATGAGCACTCTCCGGAGGTGGTTGTCCATTGAATATTGCCTCATCTTGAACCTCTACACTCAATGTACTCAAAATGATATTAATAGCTTGAGCATTGAGTTGCACGCATATCTCTTCCTCTTTTGATAAATTCTTATAGTTGCTCCAATCAACTATAGGAAAAGGTATGCTTGCAAACACAATATGCTCAACAACAGGACTAATATCTCTAAAAGCATTGAGTACATGAATTGACCAAGGTAGAAAGTTTGAACCATCATTTTTGAGAAGCACCGGCTCCAACTCGATAGGCGTCGACATCCTTTTCTCACAGCGGTGAAGCTTGTAGTGAGTCCCGGCTCTGATACCAATTGAAAGGACCTAGGATGCCGCCTAAAGGGGGGGGTGAATAGGCGTTTCTGAAAAATCAACACCTTTAAAAGCGGAAACGATTAGTAAAAGGAGTTTCCAAAATGGAAACTCCAAATCAGAGTAATACCACCCCTCACAAGTTAGCCACAAAGTATATAAAAGATACTAGATAAACCTAGGGAGCCAAACAGCTGCAACCAAAGAGTTGAATCAAAATGCACTAGTCAGTTAATGTCGGAAGTCCCGACAGTTTGGGTCAGAACTTCCGACGTGTCAGAAG
Source organism: Miscanthus floridulus (assembly GCF_019320115.1). Taxonomy (NCBI): domain Eukaryota; kingdom Viridiplantae; phylum Streptophyta; class Magnoliopsida; order Poales; family Poaceae; genus Miscanthus; species Miscanthus floridulus. The sequence continues at coordinate 50,213 of NW_027098461.1, read as the reverse complement.
TCCCGATGTATGGGTCAGAACTTCCGATGTGTCAGAATTCCCAACAGTTTGGGTCAGAACTTCCAACGCAAACTGTCAGCACTTCCGACCCCTACGGGAAATGAACTACAAGTGCTAAAATAAACTTTGTGATGCCGATAACTTACAAACCCACTTCCTAGTGGTAAGGTAAGGTGTTGGGTCACTCTCTTGACGTTGATAAGCCACCACTCCGTAGATCGAGTCCCAAACCCTAAGAAATAGCTAGAGAGAGGGAGACAACCAAATACAAGTAATTTTGAGCAAATCACAACAACAACAAGCACGCAGGAGACAAGGATTTATCCCGAGGTTCGGCAGCCCCACAAAGGAGCTCCTACGTCCTCGTTGTTGAGGTGACCACTTTGGTCGGAGTCTCTTCCACCTCCTTGCCTCACTCAACGATACCACAAAGGTCACTTGAGTTTCTTCACTAGAAAACAAGGGTAATACAAACTTCCCAAGGCTCTTCCACAAGATGGAAGCTCTTGGGCGACGCCTAGCCGGCTAGGGAAAAATCCCCAAGAGTAACAAATGCAAATCAAACCGGCTTGATGAAGAAATCAAGTGCTCAAGCTTGCTCAAAGTGTTTTTCTCACTCAATCCACTCTAAAATCACTCAAACCCTTTAGGAATCGAAGTTGGAAGCAAGTGAGTGAAGAGAGGGGAGCCTAGAATGCTTGGGGGCTGTTTGGGCCGAGTGTTCGTCGCAATGAAATGAGTGGGCAACGGTTAGAAGTGAGGAGAGGGGTATTTATACCCCAAATGAAAATTGAACCGTTCGGATCTACGTCGGAAGTTCCGACGCAGATCTCGGGACTTCCAACGTTAACAGAAAACACTGTTCACAACGGGTTAGAAGTCCGCGCAGTGCAAGTCAGTGTCGGAACTTCCGACAAACGTCGGGACTTCCGACGGTCGGAACTTCCGACGTACGTCAGGACTTCCGACGTACGTCGGGACTTCCGACGTGCACAGTTAAACAAACAGCCAGCACCCCTGATGCCGGGACTCCCGGCTTGGGTCAAGTCAGTGTCGGAACTCCCGGCAAAAGTCGGGACTTTCGACGGTCGGAACTTCCGACGATCGTCGGGACTTCCGACGTGCACAGACAGTCAGCCAGTCAGAAGCACAGGTGCCGGGACTCCCGGCTTAGGTCGGGACTTTCGATCATCGGGAGTTCCGACATACGTCGGGACTTCCGACGTCCACAGTCACCGCACAGGCTGCGACTGGGAGTCAGCACTTCCGGCAAGAGACATGACTTCCGACTGTCGGGAGTTCCGGCTTACGTCGGGACTTCCGACACCGACAGTCATAGAAAATTATTCTATATGCTCGTGAAATGCTAGAGTGTCTTTCTTGAGATTTAATTATTATGCTTGAGCACTCTTTCTTCCTCAGACCACCTAAACTTGCATCCCTCTTAATAGTACGACATTCTTATTAACTCAAATTTAAAAGTAGAAGGAAATTAAACCTTTTGAGTTGATCTCTTTGAACCGAAGCCGTGTTTTCCAATCTTCATCAAGTGAGGGTGCCAATCATGTTGATATTGATCTTTTCACTTGAGCATAGCCATCTTGAGCACGTGACTTGATTCTATTCATCAAATATGAATAACTCCAAATGCATCAAGTCACTTCCAACGCTTTGTCCAATATAGGTTTGATCCTCCACATCAATATGACGGTCGCAGCTTGATTAGTACCTCAACTATATGCAAGTACTTCCTTCTTCACCCTAGCTAGGTTCTTCGGCCGCCAAGCCGTCGCTTGCCCTTCACCCTTGCTTAGTACCTCGAAGCCTTTCCTTGCTATCTTCACCATCTCAAGCCATCAAGTCACATCTTGTGTTGAATCATCCATTCATTTGTATTGTTGTCTTTTTCATTTCAATTTAGCAAGCTTCAAATATGAGACCATTCCATATGCAATCCCTCATGTCTCATTAATTAACTTTTACCATGCTTGCTTTCACATAGATCATTGAAATCCCACAATAAATAAGCCTTTGCATGAATTCCATTTGCATTGTTGTCTTGTGCTTGAACTAGATTGTTTATACAACAATACATCATTTTGGCTTTATACAATTTCATCAAGTATCTGTGAGATAATCAATTTCCTGTCTAACACTTAGCAAACATGTTAGTCCTTTAATCGTGTTGTCATTCAATCATCCAAATCTCACTAAAGGGCTAGATGCACTTTCACGGAGCCTCCACCTCAGGCTATCCAGGCAAGCCTTCGCCGTGATCCGGTGAGCTTCGCTGGTCGTGGCCGCAGCGGCGAAGGCCTTTGACTAACTTCCCTTCACATCACTCATGCAACCGGTTAGCATTTCTTCCTATTGCTGTAGTGCGCCTTTGCCTCCGTGGCTCATAACCGTGTCGCAACAATAATTCCCCCCTTGAGGGCATGGTCTGACATAGGCGGGCCCTGTTCCTCAATTTTATTCGAGGCTATTGAGCTGTGGAGGCTCCCCCCTTCCCCCCTGGGACCTGCTGTATCAGACCTCTCCCTTTTGACATGCTCTCTTTTGATTGGACGCAACGACTCTGGAAGTGACGCGCTGTGGAGCGGATGCGACCGTTGGGCGCGGAAGTTGAAGCGCCGGTTCGATGGCTATATAAGGGGGGTAGGTGAGGGCTCCCCCATCCCCATCCAAGCCATCGCTTTCACTGCCGTTGCTTTCTAAGTTCTTTCCTTGTTCTTAGTCTTCCCTTGGTTGGCTCTTGCCTTTGCTCCCTTTTGTTCTTTCCGAGTCTTTGAAGTGGCTTCGCCTGTTAGTCCTCCTCCCTGCCGGGCTACTTTCTTCAGTCTGCACCACCGTCTTCTCCGTGTTAGGGCGAGTGGGTGGTCTGCGCGTTTCAAGAAGTGTATGGTTGCCTGTGCGGAGGCGCAGGGGCTTGAGGAAAATCTTGCTGGTGTTGAAGCCTCCATCACCGACTTGATAACTACTGAGGAGGCGAGAGACATGGTTGGCCTATCTAGGACATGGGATTTTTGGCCTTCTCTCATGACGGAGGATATGATTGAGGAATTGTGGAAGTTGGGCTGCTTCGATGAAGCTAAGGTGAAGCCTTTGCAAGGAGAGACGGTCCCTAAGCCGCAAGCTGCTGATGCCATGGTCTTCAAAGATTTTTTTTTCTTTGCGTCCTTCGCTTTCCTATGGCCCGTTTTCTTCGTCAAGTTCTGGAAGCATTTGAGGTACAATTGCGTCACCTTACACCCAATGGTATCGTCACTTTGAGCAAGTTCTGTTGGGCATGTTTGTCTTATGGTGTGGAGCCCAATATTGATACCTTCTGCGAGTACTACGGGCTCCAGCGTCAGCCTAAGCGGGTGGGCGAAGGCTAGTTGATAGCCCAGTATGGGAGCTGCGCTTTCATGCCGAGGAGGAATCAAAAGGGCGAGTAGTTGGAAATTTCTTTTGCTCAGAAGAACAAGTGGTCAAAGGATTGGATGCAATACAAGTTTTATGTGAGGACCGACAGCTTGACCTCCATTGGCGAAGATGGGAGGAAGAATACTTGGTATCCGTTGGCTTCCGTGATGACTCCGGTGAAGCCTTCAACTCAAGGTACCCCAGGGCCAGGGACTGCTGAGGGGGCGTGAAGCCTACGATAAGGCTTTTGCTTTGGCCTGCTGGTACTCCGGAGGTCGGGATCTGGTGGAGGAGATGGTGGCGGCTAACTGCTGGCCTCTTGGCAAAACCCTAAGTCCCTCTATATATATAAGCGCAGTAGTGAAAATTGATCTCCACTAACGGTTTAAAGTCATGGGCCCACTTTTGATTTGTAGTGGCGTTTGCTTTTTATGGACAGCCAGTGAATGAAATCATAGCGTCAGCAAAAATCATTTCTACACAAGTATACTTGCCACCTCTAATAATAGAGGCTATTTCTAGAGGTGGCCACCCCTAAAATTAAGATTGGATATGTAGAGACGGGCGGAGTTTTCAACAGCCCCTAAAGTAGGGGAGCTCTTTCCCACAATTTTTCTATGCCGGTGTTTCAAACAGATGGATGGCTCTCCATTTTCCAAAGCCAGAACCATATGTTACTTCTTGCCCGTTCTTATCCCCTCCAAGGCTGCTTTTCTCTTCTGCCTATCAAAGCACAGCACTTCCCCTCTGTCCACAGCACGAACAGCACATATCGGCAGCGCACGCAGGCACAACAGCTCGAGGGCACGAGGCGGCAGCGACCATGGTGTGTATGGGCAATTGGGCATGGAGCGTGCGTGGTCGCAGCTGCCGAGACATGGGCGTGGTGGTGGTGTGGTGGTCGGCCGGGCGTGGTGCACGCAGACGCAGGCAGCAGCTGGGGCACGGGGATGGCTGCCTCGGGGAGCCCGGGTGTGCGGCCACTGTGGCCGTACATGCACTGTGCTTTTTTGTTTTTATTTGATTTTTATAGAGGTGGACCATATTATCAACTGAGTTTAGAAATCCATTTTTCGAGGTGAGACATGTTATCAACAGACTGTACAAATCATTTTATGCAACCGTCTGTTAAAAAATATACTCGATTTCCAGAGAACATTGACTGCGATATAGCAGCCTTAACTTTTCAAAGATTTCATTTGTCATTTTATTTCGGTGAAATACAAAATCGTGTGCCCAGCCATTCCGTGGCATGCCAGCGGGGGGTCTGCGCACATTGCACACAAAGCGCACAATGTGGATTGCGGCCACAGAACGCAACAGGGGCAAAAGACATAGACTCGGCCGGACTCCAAGCCTCCAACGCACGTACACGAGGCTGTAACTAGCATGAGGAGACAACCCAAACCGAACAAAAGAAAAACCGAGATACGCAATCAGCTGAAGGAGCTGAGCTTTTTTTTGTTCGTTGTTCAGTGACCCACAGAAACGGTGTTCACTGCGCCGAGGAGGAGCTAGCCGACGCCGGCGCAGTGGGTTGGCCCATATGGGGCATCATGGGCGCCCCAAGATTGGCCCCATGAAGCTCAGGCCCATAGCCAGCGTGGCGCAGAGGGTGATTTGGGAGGGAAAGGTGGAAGCCCGTGAACAGTAGCTGGGCCTTGGGGAAGAAGGGCCGAAGTCTGACTTAGCCCATCCAGCTGTTCCGCTTGCGGGCAGATGCGGATCGGTTCAATGCGGAACTACGTGCCGAGGCCCCAAGGATTGCCGACGTGTATGGGCATGGAGGGTGCGTGGTGGCGGTGCAGTGGTCAGCCGGGCGTGGCGCACGCAGGCAGCGGCCGGAAGCTGGGGCCTCAACAAGAAGAAAGATGAAGGAGCTGAGCTTTGCCGAGGGCACAGGGCACTCGGCAAAGGCTTTTTCGAGTGCCGCCCTCGGCAAAGGCTTTGCCGAGTGCCGAGCCATCGGAAAAAAAATTAACGGTAAAGAGGCTCTTTGCCGAGGGCCATTTGTCGGGCACTCGGCAAAGCCTTTTTCCGAGAGCCAACGGCGGCGTTCGGCAAAGAAAAGCAGCCGTCAATGGCGCTGCTCCGTTGACGGCGTCTTTGCCGAGTGCCGATAGTTAGGGCATTCGGCAAAGACATTTTTTATTTTTTTTTCAAAAACTCTTTGTCGAGTGCCACGGCGGCAAGGCACTCGGCAAAGATATTTTTTATTTTTTTTAAAAAAGCTCTTTGCCGAGTGCCTCCCCAGCTTGGCACTCGGCAAAGATTTTTTGCTTTTTTTTTAAAAAAAAAATCTTTGCCGAGTGCAATGTCCTGGCACTCGGCAAAGTTTCCCAGCTTTGCCGAGTGTCATGACCATTGCACTCGGCAAATCAACCGAAATTATAATTTTTTTTTTGTTTTTTGCATTCCACTGACACAAACAGTTCAAATATATATCACATGTCACATATATATCACAAACATCACAATAATCACATATATATATATATCACAACGAAACCATTTTCACACATTATATCACAACCACAACTCAAATAACAACATATCGCAACCACAAGTCAAATATCACAACCACAAGTCACAAATTCACAACCATAGTCCATCAAGTCCAAGCACAAGTCACAACCACAAGTGAAGCTCAAGTCCAAGCACATGACGAAGCACAACTTCTCAAAAAAGCGGCCTATGACACGATGGTGAAGCAAAGGCTCCATCATTCGGTGACGCATGAGCGGGGTTATTCGAACCCGCCGACGAAAGCTGCAAAAAGGATAAGAGGTTGCATGTATGAGATTCATCTAGTAAGTTTCTATGTGAAGCATTGGTGTATGTCATAGCTAGTGCAAGCATGTAGTAAGTTTCTATGTCAAGCATCTAGTAAATTGAGAATGTCAAGCATGGTTGTATGTCATAGCTAGTGCAAGCATGTAGTAAGTTTCTATGTCAAGCATCTAGTTTCTATGTCAAGCATCTAGTAAGTTTGTATGTCAACCATGGTTATATGTCAAGGAAGCATCTAGTAAGAGTGAACTTTCATACTTACAGGAGTGGCTGTAGGAGTAGGCGGTGGAGGAGCTGCCAACGGCAAAGGTACACCCCCTTGCTGGACACTCCACATGAAGGCCTCCATTTCTTGCATCCTCCTCTCCTGGGCCGCGAACGCTTCCCTCTGGGCCTGCAGCTGCGCGCTCTGAGCCTCGACCACGAGCTTCTGGGCCTGCAGCTCGGCCTGCAATACAAACTTTAATGTTTCAGTAATGCAAATGTAACTTAGGTGTGCAAAGATGAACGTACGACGAGTAAAACAGGACGTACCTCGAGAGCGTCTACCCGCTGCAGTGATGGAGTAGGCCGTGGGCGTATGGGCTGGCTAGAGCTCGTGCTCCTTGCTCGGAGCACGTCGAGAGAGGGAACAGTGGTGGAGTCGATGGCGCCATCTGCAATCCACAGCCGCCCATGCTTCTTGCCTCCTCCTAGCCTCATGATGGTCTCTGCATCAATGGGCTCAGTGCGCACATCGTAATCTTCCCCATGGACCTCCCTCACCTTTGAGGTGTACTCTTGGACCTTAGTGTGCACGGTCGGGTCGGAGTACACCTCGCGCGGGGCAGACGGGTCGAAGGAGACAGAGGAAGACGCCCTGCCCATGTGGGACATAGCCCACGCAGAGAACTCCGAGACCTCCACGCCGGGTGTGCAGCCTCCTGCGAGTAAGATGGCAAGATGGTGAGAAATATGGCAGAAGTCAGCGTCAAATAAGATAAAAGAAATCACTTACATATGCTTGTTTGTAAGCGGGGAGGCTGCGGCTGCCTTGATGGTGAGTAGCACCTCGCCTCAGCAGACGTTGGTCCCGCTGCCTCACGTGGTTCTCAGCAAAGTCATTGGACAACCACCTGTCCACGATCATCTCCCAGCACACGGAGTGGGATCGGCACCACCAGGGAATCACCTACAAGTCATCGATTATTTGACATAGAAAAAGATAAAATTAAACCGACTTAATCTCAAAACGAATCATTATTAATGTTTTTCGTCTACCTCAAGGTACTGGGCCCGGGATAGCTCCACCTATCTTGCATCAGGCTTGCCGATGGACTGCTTCAACACCACGGCGTAGTAGTCTCTGTGGGCCTGCATGCGCGCCTCGTGGTGCATGTCGGTGACGTACTTCCTACAGGCGGCGGCAGCCGCCTGATCCGCCCGGGCCTCAAGTCCTTCTTCCGGCTTGAAATACCTCTGCATACAAAACCGATGTATCCATTCATTATTTCAATAAAAGACTTGCCCAATGAAAATGTTGTGCAAGAGAGACTTACCCAAAACTTTGCCAGTACCCGCTCCTGCTTATTGCGGTACCTATCGTCAGGGGCCAACTGGTACCTGTCCCACGTGTAGGCCGGCTCCCGCACGTCCTCGGACACGTTCACAAGGCCGGGGTACCATTTCCTGCACAAAACACCAAGGATGCTCGCGGGGGAGCGTGCAGAAGTACCCGACAAAACCAACCAGGCCCTGCACAAGTGATTAAGAAAATTTATCAGTTCCTCTTTTGATTTCCAACATTATCATATGAAGTAGTTGTGATAACATCTATAGTTACTTACCTCTTTGCCATAGGGCGAATCAGTGCTCGGTTGCGAGGAAGCGGAGGCTGAGGGAGGCTCGCGGGACCTCACTGGTAGACAGTCGGGGTAGCGGAACTGTCGCCCTCGGTGGCCTCGCCCTCGGCGGCCTCGTCCTCGGCCGCCTTGTCCTCGGTCTGTTGGATGTCCTCGTCCTCGAGCGTGGCCGTCACGTGCTCCTCCTCCATCACCTCATCTGAAGGTGGCGGGGAAGGAGTCCGCTGCCTCCTACTAACCTTGGTCCTCCTCCTCTGACCTCCTGTGGACGCTACCCCTAACCCCGACCCCTCGTCTGAAACGGGAGGGCGTGGTCTCCCATAAAGGGAGGCCGTCTCATGTCGTGGACGGCTGCTCGCCATCACCTGCAATCACAAAGAATGAACAAGACTTATTAGTATATATATTAGAAATAGATTCAAAATAAATAAAGAAAACACAAACTAAAACAAACGTAGTATTACATGTATTAGGAATAATCTTCATGATTAGGATCATAGATGTCATCGTCACTGTCAAAATTGTCCAAATGGGCAACACTATCTGAAGGTTCTATGTTGTCTTCGTCGTCATTGCCTAGCCTTAATCGGTCAAGCATTTCTATGTCCTTGGCATTTTGCACCACATCTCCATCAACCTCGTCATCCTCCGTTTTGTTGTCTACTTCCATTTCGATCGCTTCGGGTAAGACTATCTCAAACGTGCCTGGTAGCCCATCTTCTTGATAGAACTGTCCATCATATGTGTTTGCGTTGAAGTTGTAATCGTCATCGTTTGGGGCAGGTAGTTTACCGTGTGGAGACACCTAGTGCACAATAGCCCAACCCTTAAGATCCTCTTTGTCTTGGTTGGCATATCACATATAGTACACCTGCACGGCCTGTTGAGCCACAATGTAGACATCTTTTCCTAGATAGACGGAATCTTCTCGAATCTCGACTAGCCCAAGATGAGGGGTCCGTCTCGTTTCTCGAGGATAAAACCAGTGGCATTTGAACACGACAGGATTATGTTTGTGACCATGAAATGAGAGTTCATATATTTCCTCAACTCTACCATGATAGTCGAGGCCATCAGTGCCGAGCGTGCAAACTCCGCTATTTGTGGTTTTCCGTTTGGGCCGAGTCTGCTCATATCTTGTTGTGTGGAAGCGATATCCGTTCACGTCATAATCGGTAAATGACTGCACCCTAACGTCATAGCCGCCTGCAACATGTGTCAACTCCTCACTCATGGACGAGTCAGTCTGGGCCTGCAAGCTCACGCATGATAGGTCGTTATATTAATCGAACGAACGAGAAACTTGGAATATGGAATGTGGGAGCTAAATTGGACATTACCATTTGTTTGAACCAAGAAATGAAATCAGGCCTCCCCGCACCCGCACCCCGAGAAAGAAGGGTGCCATGTTCCTACGAGGTAGGATCCCTTGATTGATGCCAGGACTCACGAACAAATTCCCTGTCCGAACGAGAATCAGTGGGGTTGCATGAAGAATATTCAGGGCGTATTGAAACAAGTTCGTTGAGAACTTACAAGACGAACGGCTGCACCTCGGGAAGGTTGGTCAACACATATAGCATGACACTTCGCCACTCTTCATTTTCCAATATCTTATTGGTCTATCCACTTGCGCTGCCGAGTTGGCCTTGGAACAGGCTGTGGGTCCATTCATTTTCGCCAACATTGTAACGAGGGAGTGGATTATGATTGCTAGGAAGTTTCGGCTTGTAGTATAGTGTTGTGAAGTTTGCCACCTCCTCCCTTAGACTTGCCTCTGCAATGGCAGCCTCAATTCTGGCTTTATTTGTACATTTCTTGCGAAGAGTCTTTAGACATCTCTCGATTGGATAGCACCACCGGGCTTGCACAGCCCCCCCAAACGTGCCTCGGACGGGAGGTGCATAATCAGATGCTGCATGGGCAAGAAGAAGCCGGGTGGAAAGATCTTCTCCAGCTTATAGAGCAACACAGGTGCCGCTTTTTCCAAGTCCTAAGCGACGGTCCGAGATATCTCCTTGGCATAAAGCTGATGGAAGAAAAAGCTCAACTCTGCCAGCACTTGCCAGACATGGTCAGGGACATAGCCTCGGACCATCGCCGGAAGAAGCCACTCAATCCATATGTGGTAGTCATGACTCTTCATCCCGTTGACTCGTAAAGTGTCTAAGTTCACTCCCCTGCTCAGATTCACTGCATATCCATCTAGGAACATTAACATCTTGATCCATTTTAGTACTTCCCTCCTTTGATCGGGTTCCAAGACGAAATCGACCTTAGGTCTTTTCCATTGTTTGTTTCGGCCACTAGGAGGCCGCATCTCTTGCTTTGGTCTATCACACAACGTTGCTAGGTCCACTCTAGCCTTAACGTTGTCCTTAGACTTGTCAGTATTCATGAGAGTTCCCCAAAGTGCCTCGACGATATTCTTTTCGGTGTGCATTACATCAATGTTGTGTGGCAGAAGAAGGTCATCAAAATAGAGGAGCCTCGTCAAGCCGGACTTATGAGTCCACATATGTTCCTCACCATATCCCACAAAACCACCTCCTTCATTGGGCACGAGAGCATCTATCTGAGCATGCACCTCAGCACCACTCTTCATGCACGGTTTAGGGTCTATCACTGCAACACCTTTCGTAAAGTTCTTGATGTATTGTCTGAATGGATGGTTAGAAGGGAGGAATTGACGATGCCTATTGAACGACGAATACTTGCCACCCTTCTTCAACCAAATGAATCTCACAGCTTCCTTGCATATTGGGCACGGGAACTTCCCGTGGACACACCAGGCGGCAAATAACCCATACGCCAGGAAGTCATGCAGGGAGTAGTGGTACCAAACATGCATCTTGAAGGATGATTTTGTAGCTCGGTCGTATGTCCATACCCCCTTCTCCCAAGCGTCGATCAATTCATCAATCATAGGCTCCATGTACACACCCATATTACTCCCCGGGTATCCAGAAATTATCAACGACAAGAAAATGTTATGCCGTTGAAAGGAGATGCCGGGGGGGGGGGATTCAGGGGGATAACAAACACGGGCCAACATGTGTATGGGCAGACAACTATCCATAAGGATTGAACCCATCTGTTGCCAGCGCGACACGTACATTACGAGCCTCAGCTGCTTTGTCAGGATGTTTGTCATTAAAGTACGTCCATGCTTTGGCATCGGACGGATGCACCATCGTCCATGGCTTGTACCGTACACCTTCTTTATGCCATGTCATCTATTTCGTGGATTCCTCGATCATGAAAAGCCGTTGGATCCTCGGCACAAACGGAAGGTGCTGTCGGACTTTCGTGGGGATCGTAAGCTGCCTCTTCTGGCCATCTCCAGAGTCTACCTCCAGGTACCTTAAGGATTTACACTTCGGACAGTACTTTGCATCCTTGTGATCTTTCCTAAATAAGACGCACCCCTTCGGACAAACATGTATCTTGTCATATGGCATCTTAAGCATAAGAAGTAGTTTCTGTGACTCGTGCAAGTTCTTTGGCAGAATGTGCTTCTCCGGTAGCATGCTGCCAAACACGACCAACATCTTATCAAAGCCTTCGCGACTCAGATTTAACTCGGCCTTCAACCCCATAACACGTCCAATGGCATCCAGCTGAGAAACCGTTGTACTCTCATGAAGGGGTTTCTGTGCCGAGTCCAACATTTCGTAGAAGGCCTTAGCGGCTTCCTCCATCTCCTCCTTCTCACGTCCTTCTACGAAGTGAGCTTGGTGAGTGTCATCTAGCATGTCTGCTACTCCGGCATCATCATCAAAAGCCTCGAGGCGTGGTCTCACCACCTCCGCTCTTATACGATCTGCTTCACCATGGTGGATCCACCGGTAGTAGCCAGCCGTATAACCATTGTACACAAGATGTTTACCCATGGTCACCTTGTCTACCCTTCTATTGTTGTCACATTTGCTATAGGGACACCAAAGTTTAGAATGTCCTTTAGCTACACCCGAGCTCCATGCATGTTCCAAGAAAGCATCTGTCCCATTCACCCACTCAATGTCAAAGTCACTCCTGCTTCTCTGGCCCGTGTACATCCACTAATGGTCTTCCATCCTTCCACATATACAGCACATAGTAATGTAACCATCAATTGCATCTACGCGGTGTTCCTACTCTCTAATAGGTGAGGATAGGTCCTAATCCCACCCGTGGATGCATAGATGAGGTTAGTTTCCATGCTCCGCTCCCTATCCGAGACAGAATTTCGGCAGCACCTCCCCGCTGTTCTCCCGATGCACGTCCTGCAAGGGAGAGTGTGTATCTAGAGAACAACAGGGGGTGATGCCAAAACACCATCTCGGACCGGAGCGGACCATGGAAACTAACCCATCTACGCATCCGCGGGCTGTCCAAAAAACATGGACAATCCAAAATAGATATGGTCGTAGATATACAAAGATCTGTATACCTCCAACCGTATCTCTTTCGGACGGGAGATACCTAACTAGGTTACGCGACCAAAGACCACATACGGATAGAGGGGTTATACCTAGGGTGCTGGTGAGGTCAGGGTAGCGGGGCGATCGAGAGTCGGTGCAGTGGCGAGTCGACGCGGTGCAGGAAGACTCGCAGCGCCGATGAAGACGATCGGGGTCGCCGAGTCCCTCCCACAGGTCCTCCTGCAAAAAAGGGCAAAAATGGTTAGTGTCGACTCAAAATTTCGGAAGCACCTCCCCTGCACGGGGAGGTTCCCAAAACCTGCAAAAAACATGGCACAAAGGCCAACAACCACATATATACCAAACATGGGCACGAAGGCCAACAACCACCAATATATCAAGAGGAGCCATGTACTTTAGTTCTCTTTCCATTCAGATCAAAGTATTGAAGTAGTACAACAACAATTACTACTAACCCTACAACTACTACTAAAACTACTACTAACAACTACTTAACTACTAACAGTACTAATACTAAGAACTACTTAACTATTAACAACTACTACTACTAACCACTACTACTAACCACTACTACTTACTAACTACTACTATTTACTAACTACTACTACTAACCCTACAACTAACACTACTAACTACTACAACTAACACTACAACTAACACTACTAACTACTACTACTAACACTACAACTAACTACTACTAACTACTACTACTACTAACCCTACAAGGGTAGGGCTTACCTTGGCAGCAAGAACGGCAAGAGCGAGGGCCGACGACGACGGCGGGGATGACCGCAGCAGCGCGAGGATCAACGGGCGGTCAGAACGAAGCGAGGATCGATGGGCGGTCGGGTCGGCACCTTCCTCTTCTTCCTCCTCCCCTTTCTCTTTCTTCCTCTTCTTCCTCCTCCCCCTTCTCTTTCTTCCTCTTCCTCCTCCCCCTTCTCTTTCTTCCTCTTCCTCCTCCCCATTCTCTTTCTTCCTCTTGCTCTTCTCCTTCTCCCTCTGCTGGCCGGCCGGGGCGCCGGCGAGCTCAGGGCGAGGCTGCTGGGCCACCGGGGCCGGGCGCCGATGAGCTCGGGGCGCGGGCGCGGGGCCGCCGGGGCGGGATGGGGGCGCCGGGGCAGGCCCGGCAGGAGCTCGCCGGCCGGAGGGGGACGATGGCGGTGGCGGCGCGGGCGGTCGGGGGCGGCGGCGGCGCGGCAGAGACGCGGGGGCACGGGTGGGAGAGGAGTGAGGAGGGGGTGCGGGTGGGCCGGACCGTTCTGGGCCTTTAGGTTAGAAGATTTGCCGAGTGCCGGGCCCAGCGGCACTCGGCAAAGGTTTTTAAATTTTTTTTAAAAATTCTTTGCCAAGCGCCCTTGACCTGGCGCTCGGCAAATTAATTTTTTTTTGTTTTTTTTCTCCCCATTTTTTCCTGGGGCCTTGCTACAGCAATTAAAACTCTATTTCAAAATTTGGGACAATTTTGAGTTTTTTTACTATATTTCCTTAATTATTTTTGTTTCGTTGAATTTTTCTGACTATTTCAAATTTGAACTGCAAGTGCATAGAATATTGTAATCTAGTGCTTCGAAAAATGTTATTCATGGTATTTGGTGTATGTTGAGTCTCTATCCACGAACTCGCATCAAATTTCGCGCATCTTCTTCACGTAACATGACGAGCCACTTGCCGAAAAAGTGTTTTAAAATTATATAAAGTCCATACGAAGTTCGAAAATCACGAAACTTGTCGAGGTGTCATGTTATCGCATGTGTAGGCTGTGGTAAAAAATTGAGAATCTTTCGAGCAAGTTGCGACGTCATATGCATAAAACCCAGACATCTCCACATGTGACAGGGTTTTATGCATCTGACGTCGCAACTTGCTCGAAACATTCTCAATTTTTTACCACAGCCTACACATGCGATAACATGACACCTCGACAAGTTTCGTGATTTTTGGACTTCATATGGACTTTATATAATTTTAAAACACTTTTCCGGCAAGTGGCTCGTCATGTTACGTGAAGAAGATGCGCGAAATTTGATGCGAGTTTGTGGATAGAGACTCAACATACACCAAATACCATGAATAACATTTTTCGAAGCACTAGATTACAATATTCCATGCACTTGCAGTTCAAATTTGAATTATATATAAAAATTCAACATAATCAAATTAATCAACCAAATATAACAAAAAAACTAGAAAAAGCACCAAATTTGAACATGAAGTTGTAAACAATGTAGGCGGGCCCAACAAAAAATTTGGGGTCAAAAAAATAAAAAAAAATAAAAAAATTTGCCGAGTGCCAGCTTGGCACTCGGCAAAGACTGTCTTTGCCGAGTGCTGGTCCAGGGGCACTCGACAAAGAATTTTTTAAAAGAAATTTTTCAAAAACGGTTAAAAAGTCTTTGCCGAGGGCCTAACGGTGATGCTCTCGGCAAAGATTGATGGTAGGGGATGGACATCGTGTCAGACGGTATTGCCGAGGGCCGGCCCTTTACCGAGGGTTTAGCCCTCGGCAAATAATTATTGTTGTCGTGTGCTTGTCTTTGCCGAGGGTCTGGCCCTCGGTAAAGAGTCTTTGCCGAGGGCTGTTCTTTGCCGAGGATCAGGCCCTCGGCGAAGACTCTTTGCCGAGGGTCAGGCCCTCGGCAAAGTCTCTTTGCCGAGTGCCCGAGCATTTGCCCTCGGCAAATCCTCAGGCCCTCGGCAAAGGTGCTCTGTCCGGTAGTGGCACGCAGGCAGCGGCCGGAAGCTGGGGCCTCAACAAGAAGAAAGATGAAGGAGCTGAGCTTTTTTGTTCGTCGTTCAGTGACCCAGAGAAGAGCTGTTCCCTGCGCCAAGCCCAAACAACACACGGCCATATTTCTCGGCTGACCCGTTGAAGAAGCCCTGACGAAGCTCATTACATTGAAGCAAATCACTGTCAGAAACGAATCGGAGCCTGCCTTGTTGCAGATTCGAGCGGAACTTGACATCAAGAATAATATTGGCAAGATTATGAAGCCCGCTGTCGGCGACACCGCAGAACTTCATCAGGTGCTTGATGTCGTATTTGCTAGGGAAGTATATGTCACTAGTAGAGAATAGACCTTTGATCCTCGGTCAAAATGGCTCTAGTCCCGACATTTTTTGCGCCCGGGACTAGAGAGACCTTTAGTCCCGGTTGGTGTCACTTATAGTTTGCATATTTGGATGAAGAAAGGTTAAAGTAGGTATTTAAAATTAGTATTCACTTTTTATTTCTAGCATGTATAGCACACTTCATTGTTTAGAGATATAGAGAATTTTAGAGTTTTTTTAATTTTATTTGTTTATAAAATGAGAAATTTATACTGTATTAAAAAATAAGTATAGAGAGTAGATGGCAACTGCTTCCGGGTCAATGGCCTCTCATGGGTTTCCAAAGCGACTTAGGCCGGGCCTCCCACTCATTGCATGCGGCAAGTGTTGTGATGAGACGAAGATTGTGATGGAGTACCGAGTGAAGAAGGAGGGTCCCAACCTTTTCTAATCGGATGGGTGCGTGTGCCGAGCCCTCGTGCCGGCAATCTTGTAATGCGATTTTGCACTGAGCCATCGAGCTCAGTGGAGCACGGGCGCGGCCCGGTGTCTCGTCGTTTCCTCCTTTTTGGGTTGTAGCTTATGACGACTAGTTAGAAAATTGTAGAAAATCCGTACTAGTTGAACTTGCGGACCGTGTTCATGTCGGCGAGCATGTTCTCTGCCGAGCGGTAACGGACGTCAAGGAGCAGCTTTGATTCTACGAGGGAGAGCGACAATGGTCGTGGAAGACCGTGTTCCCTTCCTCGTAGAATAGGAGCTCTTCTGTGACCAAGTACGGTGCCGTCCGGTGGAGAAATGCTAGCCGAGATGGTCACGTAAGCAATGTCAACTAGTACGGATGGCTATTTATATTCACACGTCCCGATATCGTCGCAGTAGTCTGTCAATCACTGTACCCAAACGTAGTATTCTTCGGTTCTAAAGGTTACCAACTTCATACTCGCATGTTTCACCATTGTCTTATCTCATTTTGTTCACTATATATATATGGTTCTTTATTGTGGTTTTTTTATTTGTAAGCAATTTGAGTTCAAAATCACTTCAAGCTTGCATATTTACATGAAGAAAGATTAAAGTAGGTATTTAAAATTAGTATTCACTTTTTATTTCTAGCATGCATAGCACACTTCATTGTTTAGAGATATAGATAATTTTATAGTTTCTTAATTTTATTTGTTTATAAAATGAGAAATTTATAGTGTATTAAAAATGAGTATAGAGAGTAGATGGCAACTGCTTCCGGGTCCTTGGCCTCTCATGGGTTTCCAAAGCGACTTAGGCCAGACCTCCCTCTCATTCCATGTGGCAAGTGTCGTGATGAGACGAAGATTGTGATGGAGTACCGAGTGAAGAAGGAGGGTCCCAACAAGGGTCGTATCTTCTACAAGTGTCCGGATCGCAATGTGAGTTATTTTATCGTATTTTATGATTATGGTTAGTTTATACCTATTTTCATGATGGTTGTGATTAAAGTTCTAATTTTTTGTTTTAATTTCAGTGGGATGGCAGTGGACGATGTTCAGGCTTCTACTGGGAGGAAGAGTATGTTGAACTCGTGCAAAAATATCTTGCACAACAGGCAGATACGGTGGCTAATGAGGCAGTGATCCAGCCGAAGAAGCCCAAAGATGTTGCATAATCGGGGGATCTGTCTGTTTTAGTTGAGATTGGTCGCGAAATCCTTGTGCTACTGAAATGTATTTTAGCTTTAGTTTTTTTAGTGGTAGTTGGGATTGTCTACATTGTAGCGATGCTTTCATAAATTTGTACCTTTTGTGGTGGCACGCATGTTGTATAAATAATTAATTATGATCTAGGTTTTAATATGGTATTTATGTCATATAATGCAGATGAGCCGGCATTGGATGTACAATGCTGATCGCCGCTCCCAAGAGTTCATTGACGGCGTGCATTCTTTGTTACGTGCGGCCGAGGCAAACAAACGCGACGGTTTCATGTGCTGCCCATGTGCCATATGTAAGAATATGGTGGAATATCCTTGCTCAAGGACTCTTCATTCACACTTGTTCAAGTCGGGTTTCATGCCAAACTATATTTGTTGGACGAAGCACGGAGAAACCGGCGTTGTAATGGAAGAAGGTGAAGAAGAACAATTGGACGACAATGATATTATTCCCGATGGTGCGTGCTTCAATGATACTGCAATGGGAGAAGCTGAAGAAGATGAGCCTGCTGATGATCTTTGTCTGGTCATTCGTGATGCACAAAGAGAATGTGAAAGTGAAAAGGAGAAGATCAAGTTCGAGCGGATGCTAGAAGATCACAAGAAATTGCTGTACCCAACTTGTGATGTAGGGCAGAAAAAGTTGGGAACCATACTAGAATTGCTGCAATGGAAGGCAAAGAATGGTGTATCTGACAAGGGATTTGGAGAGTTACTAAAAATCCAAAAGAAGATGCTTCCGAAGGACAATGAATTGCCCGCCACTACCTACGAAGCAAAATAAGTTGTCTATCCTATGGGGCTAGAAATCGAGAAGATACATGCATGTCCTAATGACTGCATCCTCTACCGTGGCAAAGAGTACGAGAAATTGGATGCATGCCCGGTATGCCATGCATCGCGGTATAAGATCAGGCGAGATGACCCTGGTGATGTTGAGGGCGAACGTTCGCGGAAGAAAATCCCTGCTAAGGTTATGTGGTATGCTCCTATAATACCACGCTTGAAACGTCTGTGCAGAAACAAAGAACATGCAAAATTATTGCGATGGCACAAAGAAGACCGTAAGGTAGACAATATGTTGAGACACCCTGCTGATGGGTCCTAGTGGAGAGCAATCGACAGAGAATTCCTAGAGTTTGCAAATGACGCAAGAAACTTAAGGTTTGCTTTAAGTACAGATGGTATCAATCCTTTTGGAGAGTAGAACAGTAGTCATAGCACTTGGCCTGTTACTCCAAGTATCTACAACCTTCCTCCTTGGTTATGCATGAAGTGGAAGTTCATTATTATGCATGTGCTCATCCAAGGCCCGAAGCAACCTGGCAATGACATCGATGTGTACCTGAGACCACTTATTGACAAACTTCTCATTTTGTGGAATAAAGAAGGTGTACGTGTGTGGGATGAGTACAAACAGGAACACTTTGATCTACGAGCATTGTTGTTCGTAACAATCAATGATTGGCCTGCTCTAAGTAATCTTTCAGGACAGTCAAACAAGGGATATAATGCATGCACACACTTCTTCGGTGATATTAGAGGTGTATTCTTGAAAAAATGTCGAAAGGTCGTGTACCTTGGCCATCATCGATTTCTTCCTGCAAATCACCCCGTAAGAAAGAAAGGCAAGCATTTTAAAGGGAAGGCAGACCACCTGACCAAGCCTCGCAACCAAACCGGTGAGGATGTACTCGATATGGTCAATGATGTGAAAGTCATCTTTGGAAAAGGACATGACAGCCAACCTGTTAAGAAAGACGCTAACGGTCACGCACCCATGTAGAAGAAGAAGTCCATATTTTGGGAGCTACCCTATTGGCAAGTCCTAGAGGTCCGCAGCTCAATCGACGTGATGCACCTGACGAAGAATCTTTGTGTGAACCTGCTAGGCTTCATGGGTGTGTATGGAAAGCCTAAGGACACATTTGAAGCACGACAGGACCTGCGTTGTTTGAGAGAAAGAGACAACCTGCATCCAGAGAAGACAGATGATGGATGCCATTACTTACGTCCTGCTAGCTACACTCTAAGCAAAGAGGAGAAGGAAATCATGTTTGAATGCTTAAACAACATCAAGGTACCATCTAGATTCTCCTCGAATATAAAGGGTATTATAAATGTGCCAGAGAAGAAATTCTGTAACTTAAAGTCCCATGACTGTCACGTTCTCATGACGCAATTACTTCTAGTTGTATTAAGAGGAATTCTACCTCCAAATGTACGTCTAGCCACCGTGAAGCTATGTGCATTCCTCAATGCAATTTCTCAGAAGGCAATTGATCCAACTGATCTAGCTAAACTACAGAATGATGTGGTTCAATGTCTCGTCAGCTTTGAGTTGGTGTTCCCTCCTTCCTTCTTTGATATCATGACACACCTCCTAGTTCACCTAGTCAAGGAGATTTTCATTCTCGGTCCTGTGTTCCTACACAACATGTTCCCCTTAGAGAGATTCATGGGAGTCCTGAAGAAATATGTTCACAACCGTGCTCGCCTAGAAGGAAGCATCGCCAAGGGCTATGGAACAGAAGAGGTCATTGAGTTCTGTGTTGACTTTATTCCTGACCTTGACTCGATTGGTGTTCCTGAATCGAGACATGAGGGGAGACTAAGCGGAAAGGGGACACTAGGGAGGAAAACATATATTGGTACGGAGGATGATTATTTCAATAAAGCGCACTACACAGTTCTACAGAACTCCTCTTTAGTAGATCCGTATATTGAGACACACAAGGATCTCTTACGATCCGAGTTTCCAGGGAAGACTGAAGTTTGGATTACGCGTAAGCAGATGGAAACTTTCGGCGGTTGGTTGCGAAAAAAATGTCAAGGTGATGAGAGCATCCATGAGCAACTGTATTTATTGGCTATGCAACCATCATGGCATATCGTCACATACAAAGGGTACGAGATAAATGGGAACATATTCTACATAGTAGCCCAAGATAAAAGGAGTACCAACCAAAACAGTGGTGTTCGCATAGATGCCATAGACCCGAATGGGAATAAGCAGACATATTATGGCCGCATAGATGAAATATGGGAACTAGAATATGCACCTACTTTGAAGATCCCATTGTTCAAGTGCCAATGGGTCAAGGTGACCGGAGGCGGGGTAACAGTAGACAACGAGTATGGAATGACAACAGTAGACCTTAGTAATATTGGGTACAAAGACGAACCATTCGTCCTTGCCAAGGATGTGAATCAGGTGTTCTATGTCAATGATATGTCTACCAAACCAAAAAGAGGAAAAAACGATAATGACTCAACCAAAGAGCCAAAGCGCCACATAGTTCTTTCAGGGAAAAGAGTCATCGTGGGAATTGAGGACAAGTCGGACATGTCAGAAGATTATGAAAAGGATGACCGAATTTTGCCCTTCAAAGTGAACAAAGACCCTAGCATCTTGGTAAATGATGAGGACACTCTATGGTTACGATGCGATCATAACCAAGGGACATACGTAAAGAAGAAGTTCACTACTGTGCCCACTTGATGATATAGTGATTTAATGTAGTGTGTGTTTGAGATATTATGTAATAATTGTGAATTCATATGTTTATTATGTCGTGTTTCAAATTAAATCAATGTTTGATTTGGTGGGATTGCTCTCTCGAAAAGTTAAATTAGGATATTGAGTGATGAAAAATTAAAATATTAACGTTAAAATTATGTGAAAACAAATTTCCTGTCCAAAACCAATAGTTTTAAGAATTTAATTAAACAGTACATTTTTGCATTAACGAAATAATAAATATTAGTTACATTATGTTTTATAATTATAACAAAAAATAAAAAAGTTAGGTTATAGATTTTTCCTCTGTGCAAAAAAGAGAAGGAAATCCATATTTTTAACAAAATAATTTTATGCCTTTTATTTAATTTAATATGTATTTAACAAGACTATTGCATTTCTATTAAAAAAATTTGCTCAAAACACGCGGGAAACGAAACTGCAGCCCACGTTTACACCCGGGTGGGAATCCCACCTGGGAGTAAAGGTGGGCTGCAGTTTCATGGCCCGCCAAAAAAAAACCTTTGCTCTCGGTGCGTGTTACCAACCGGGAGTAAAGGTATACATTTACTCCCGGTTGGTAACACGCACCGGGAGTGAAGGACCGTTACTCCCGGCTGGTGGCTGGCACCGGGAGTAAATCTCCCTGGTATATAAGCGCCAGTGCCTGGCGCAGATCGATCCCCTCCTCTTCTTCCTCGTCGAACACCGCCTGCCCTTTCTCTCTTCTTCCTCGCGCCGCCACCGATTCATCTTCCCCTGCGCATCAGCCCGCCGCCGTGACACCGGAGCCCGCACCTCGCCTCGTGCGGCCGCCGCCGACCTCGTGCGGCCCTCCACCGCGCGCGCCCGCGCGACCCCATCGATCTGCCTCCGCATTCGTGATGTGAGTTCTCTCAGCTTTCTCTCTCCTAGTGCCTAGGGTTTCGCCATTCAGCGGCCAGTCGCAGTATGGGCATGGCGGGGTCGCATGGCCGTGGCGAGGATGATGGCGCGGTGCCGTGTGGCTTGCTCGTGGCTATGGAGTTTCGCGGCCAGGAATGGGGGGATGGCCGACGCGCGGTGGCGTGCGAGCTGAAGGAGAGTAGAGGAAAACGAGTAGAGGATTGACGGTGATGTTGTGCAATTTTTTTTTTGCAAAACATGTAATTGAGAAATTGCCTGGCCATTTTGTGGCGTTTTATTATGCATTAAGACTGAACCGGCCATCCCAAAATTGTATGCCTATTTTCATGTCATCTTATTATGCATTTTACTTTGACGGTTGTTCATAAAATGTTCTCGAATAGTAAATCAAGGCAATTGAATTGCTTTTCCAAGTAGAGTTTGCAATGCTATATATTGACGTTTGTACTGTGTTTTGCAAAAAGAAAAAAAACATGTGGACATGCATGCATGATATATAATATACTCCTTTTGATCACAGCCCCGGCCCAATACGCCGGCCACACCCTCCAGCGCATTGACCGCAGCCCCAGCCCGCCTCACGTCATCGTTGTCAGCACGCCGGCCCGCCTCACGTCGTCGTCGTCAGCACGCCGGCCACCGTGCCGACACGGCCCGGCCCGCTCTGCTGCGCCGACCACCGCCCCGGCCCACTCTGCGCCGACGTCGAGACCACACCGCTCGTCTTGCTGTACGTCCTTGTCCTCGATCGCGATCCATATGTTTTCGTCATTTGTATTCATATGCATGTATATATACGTCGTGGAGCACCGCCGCCCTCATTCGCCCATGCGTTTCTATGTATACGGCGGAGCACCTGCCGCCCTCGTTCGCCCTAGGGTTTAGGGTTTATACGGCGGAGCACCGCCGCCCTCGTTCGCCCTAGGGTTTAGGGTTTATACGGCGGAGCACCGCCGCCATCGTTCACCCATGTGTACAAACATATATACGGTGGAGCGGAGCACCGCCACTCTCATCACACCGCCCTCTCTCGCGGCCTAGTCGATCAACATTCGTATTATCGTTATCGTTAACGCTAAACAATCACACTAGGGCAAATTGCGTCGGTGACTAGGGCGAACCGCGTTGTTGATGTCACCGACGTGGTTCGCCCTAGTCACCAACGCAATTCGCCCTCGGCCGTTTATGTATACCCTAATTCGCCCTAGTACCGACGCAGTTCGCCCTAGTGTGGCGAATTGCGTCCGTGACCGAGGGGCAAGATTTAATAATGCATATTATTCGTAGATTTTACGCATGTAAGCAAAGATTTGACGTACTATATATTGGTTTTGTTTTTTGAAGCTAGATGGCCGACCCGAGAAACATGGATGAGGAGGAGTTGATGATGAATTTGATCAACACTGGCACTCAAGTTGCCGGCGATGATGGTGCTAAAAATAACGTGCAAGAGGATGCAAATGACGGGAGTCAGTACTTAGCTCTTGAACAAAATGAGCAACAAGATATTGGCCAAGTATATATTTTTTATTATTAGCTATATATATTATCATATGTCTTATGTGTGCTCATGACATTAAAAATAATTTTTATGTTTTTTAGCCCTCTGGATCGACATCAACAACTACAACGAAGAGTAAAAATGTCCAAGGTCCCAAAAAGCCATTGGAGGGCCGCTTCATCATCTCGGAGTTCAATGTGGATACAGGCGAACCGGGGGGGCCAAATAAAATGAAATTCATGCACCACTGTGGTTACCTTGTAAGGGACCGGCTCCCGATCAGTACCCGCGAATGGAAGAAGAAGACCAATGCTCCTCATATCAGTTTTGTCTCCGATCATGATAAGACGTTAATTTGGAATGATGTCTTGGAACATTTCACGCTCCAAATAGATGGTTATGATGATATAATAGATGGTGATGAATTGAAGGAGCGAGTTAGGGATTGGGCAATGAAGAAGATGGCCACCCAGTTTTAGACTTGGAAGAAACACCTATACACGACGTATGTCAACAAGAACATAGCACCAGATTTCACTGTCCCTGGCCCGATCTCAAAGCAGAGGCCCTATTGGGATGAGTTTGTACAGTACAAGACGTCGGAAGAGGGTGTGAGTCGGGTGATAAAGAACCAACGTAATGCCCAATAGAAGACATACCACCATAACTTGGGATCAGGTGGCTACCCGACTACCATTAAGAAGTGGAACAAAATGGAAGCAGACCTTCTTGCCAAGGGTATCACACCAGAATCACTCGAGTGGGGAGAGCGTGCAAAGAATTGGTTTTTCGCTCATGGGGGAACACTGGACCAGGAGACAGGGAAGTGCGTTTATGGCGCAAGACTGCAAGAAGCAGCAGAAAGATTGTTTTATGCTCAGAGAGCTACTGCTAGTGGTGCATTCAGGCCCAACAGAGAGAAGGATGAACTGACATACGCCATCGGGACTATTGAACACGGTGGCCGAACTAGAGGCAAAGGAAGTGTCTCGTGGGAGCATGGATTCCCTCAGGACAGACCTTCCTATAGAAGCCGCCAGAGAAAGAAGGAAGAAGAGGCACAGTGGCTTCAGAGGTTGGAGGAAGCGGTGCATGAAGCACAGGAGCGGGAAAAAAACCATGAAGCGAGAATGCAGGAGGAAATCAGAAGGCAAGTGCAAATAGCAGTGAGTGCAAGCAAGCAGGCATCAGAGCCAGGAAGCAAGCAGGCATCAGTGAGTGCTCAGTTGAAAAGCAGCTGCGCTTCCACGAAGATACCAAAACAAGGGGACACAGGACTGTGCTTCCCTGTGGATGACGTCACTGAACCTTGTACATCGTGTGAGCTACACATTCCGAAGGGGAATTCCACAATCAAGGTGGCTATCGGTCTTGTTAATCCTATCGACCGAACCAAGACACCAAGGATTCATGGGAATATAATCCAAGAAGGATATGCTACCATCTCGGTAGATAAAGCTGAAAAAGGTTTTAGTGATTTGCCTCTTGACATTCCTGGAGGTGATGGCGAGAAGACTCTAGGAGAAGCAGAGAAGACATTCATTCTATGGCGCAAGCGCTACATCATCATTCCCGGGATGTCGCCTCCACCTCCTCCTGAACTACCTCACCATAGGTGCGGATGAAAACACTACATCATTAATTTATATTGGCTTAAATAATTAACAATCTGCTCATAATAATATGTCATTCCTTTTTATGTAGCAGATCCTCCCCCAACCTAAGTGCAATTGTTCAATCGCCAGATCATCATAGTGCTCTGTACGATGACAATGTGTTGGAAGGCGAGGCTGCATCCATACCATCTCCAAGGAGGTCTCCAACGCCGCAGCCGCCACCTCCAAGGAGGTCTCCAACGCCACAGCCGCCACCTCCAAGGAGGTCTCCAACGCCTCCCCCGCCCCCACCTACCAAGAAGCCAAGTACTAGCAAGAGGCCAGCCCCGCAAACGAAGAACCAGCCCCCACCGGTAAAGAAAGCCACCGTGAAACCAAGGGCTATTCCCAAAATAATATCTGAAGAGAAGGAAGAAGTAACTGATGCATATAAAAAAGATATGTCCAGATTCTATGACAAACTTAAAAAGGATCAAGAAGCAAGGAGAAACCCGGAGAAACAGTACTTCTTCGTTGCTCCAGATATTCTAAGAAAAAATGTGGCTTTTTACCGGCAACAACAGCGGGAATCTCGTAAGCCGTCCAAAGCAACGTTAACGGACTATGACCGCACTCTCACCAAGTCAATTGAGGCGGCACAGAAAAAGAAGCGGGCAGGGAAAGGAGTTGCCCAACTCGGACAACAATCGCACCAATCAGTCCCCCCGCTAGTTGTTGGTAATGAATATGGTTCGAATTTAGGATTAATGCATCAGGCAAACATACCTCCGGATGTCGATTTGGATCACCTTGGTGAATTTATTGAAGAGACTGGTCTCGACCTTTACCAGATGTTTGGTGATGGAAACATTAAGAGTGCGGCGGAGGTTGATATTTGGAAGGGAAAATTTGTACTAGGCCAGAGTCTATACAACCCTCAAGCCTTAGGTGATCTGGGGACGCAAATGTACCTGCTAAACAAGTGGTACATGCAGGCGTCTACCGGTGGAGACTTCTGCGTTGGTGTCAGAATTAGAGATGAACATTGGTTCGGTGGCGATGATGTTATGTATGTTGACTTTTCAGAATTTCATCAACTATGCCACCTGACCTCTCTGGACAAAGTTATCATTAGCTGCTATTGCCTGTAAGTAATAATTCTTTCGATCTATTATTAAACTCATCATATGTGTGTTTATGCATATAAATTATCCTAACAAGTACTATATATATGCAGATTTACAATGACAGAGCGCAGAAAGAAAGGCTGCAATGAAATTGGTTTTGTTGATCCCCATATAATATTCAAAGACCCAGTTACTCCAAAGCCTAATTGGAAGTCTGAGTCAGAGAGTAACCTCATGAACTTCTTAGTGAACCAACGCCACAAGAAGGATATACTCTTCTCCTATAACTTCAAGTGAGTGTTAATAATGTCGATCATCCTTAATGGCTCATATGTTGATTCTAGTTAATTAATGAGTGTTATGCGTTATATCCTATAAACACATGCAGCAATCACTGGATATTGATGGACATCGATCTGATGAAAAGTCACTTGATAATCTATGACTCGATGAGAAAACCACAACAAGACTACCAAGATATGATAGATATTATCCAGAGGTAATTTCGGTATCTCTAGCAACTATATATACACACAAACGTGATGATTAACTATATCTGATGACGTGACAAATTTTTTGTTGGACAGTGTTTGGAAAACCTTTATTGAGAAGCAACACATGGAAAAATGCAAAGCGCCACTGAATGTAATCCCTTTGAAAGTAAGTCTCCTAAATCGCATCATCTTTATTAATTAAACATATAGTTTTCACCGGATCACCAGATTGGATGTCAAATCTTTTTCTCGTAAAGTGGTGTCTGAGTCAGGAATAGGGGAACAACTACTGTGGTTACTATGTTTGCAAGTTTATCAAGGAGGTCTCCCAAAGAACTCCTACAGAGAGTCTCAAAGTACGTTAAAAATACACTATATATTCATTTAATTATTATTATTGATTGTGTTACTATGTCTTTATATATATATATATATACATATATTAATTTATTTTCCTTTAATTCAAACCTGTAGGCTCGATGGTTGGAGGAAAAGGTCATACGGCAAGACCAGCTCAAAGCAATTCAAGAGTCTATAGCCGGATTTTTTAATGACCAGGTCATCGATTCCAAGGGCGAGTTCTACTTCGACCCAACACTGCCATGGAAGCCAAGATAGAGGATAAGAGGAAACTTGTTATATCACAACAACTGTGATGCAATCTTTTGTAATATATACGCATATGCATGCATGCATATATATATATATATATATATATATATATATATATATATATATATATATATATATAGTTCTATGCTTGAATTGTGTCATTTAATACGTTCATTGTGCTTGAACCGAAACATACTATACGCGCGTATAAATGTATTATTAGCAGCGTACAATACGACTTCGAAAACCTATTTTGAAAAGAAAACAAAAAAATGAAAAGAAAAGAAAAAAGAAAAAAAAATAACACCAACCGGGACTAAAGGGTGCCGGCCTTGTGGCATGTCAGGAGGCACCTTTAGTCCCGGTTGGTGTTATCCACCGGGACTAAAGGCCCCTTTAGTCCTGGTTCCTGACCCGGGACTAAAGGACCCCTTTAGTCCCGGATACTTGCTCCCGGGTGGGGAATCGGGACTAGAGGCGGTTTTCCACCGGGAGTAAAGCTCTGTTCTCTACCAGTGTGTTGTCGAGATCGGGAAATCCGGACATCGTGTCAGGCAGGCTTCCGTTGGTGAGCAACTTGAGCAGGTAGCCCACACCGTTGCGACCATCGAACGTCACCCACGCTCGGCAAAGCGTCGTGGATCGACTCCCTCTGTGGCGTGGCGGGTGAAGTCGATCCCACTGTGGCGGAGCAGCTCGATGTGGTCCGCATCCGCGACGTCGGTCCCTCGACCCTCGGAAGTTGAACTGCCAGGCGCTGGGGCGGCGTCTGTCGTCCGGCTCAATCATCGGCTGTGTTGCCTGCTCGTCGGAGAAGGTGAGACCAATCTGGATGAACTTGGGTACATCGACATTGGCCTCCGTGGTCGCGTAGTTGTACTCGGCCAGAGACTTGCTCAGCAGCTCCGGACGGAGAGGGCGGTGCACCATGTTCGCTGGGGTGCTGCACGTCCACGGCGACGTAAGGGTAGTCATCGATGATGTCGCGGATCTTGGCGAACCCGTCCTAGGGGATGGCTGCGCACACCTCGCGGATCTCAACTGGCAGCACGTCTTCAGGCCGCGTCGCGATGGCCTACGACTACTTGTGTAGGAAACGGTTGGGCTCAGAATCAGATTCAGAGGGTATAGGGTTCAGCGACGATGGGTGGGGGCTTTCGTGGGAGGGGCATTCGGAGTAATAGATAAGACAATTAGGCAGCTTGGCGCATACATACAACCAGTAAAAGATGCGAACCAGCGGATCGAAATCATTGAACCCGTGCTTCTCGTACCTGCAACACAATCTGCAGGAGAGAACTCCAGCAGTAAAACTATGCACATCCTCGAAACAGAAAAAAAAAAAAAACCGATCGCGTGGCGGCAAATATCTCACAAGTGTCGAAAGTGGATAATTATTAATACAATGTTCTGCATCTTAAGGTTTTGAGAGTACACACAGCAACGACTTGAAGACAGGGTTTTTGAAGGCACGCAGATGCATATATGTCTACGTACATTATTACTCGACCGAAAACAGAGTTGTTACAAGTCGCAAAAAAAGAAAAAAAAAAGAAAACAAAGTTGTTACAAATTCATATATATGTTGTAGCCCCACACCAAGACATAACACACCTGAGTCAACTAAAATGAAACACTGGACTCACAAGCCGATGCGAATTTCTCCATGAACACAGACTATTAGGATGCACTGGATGGTCACTTCACTGGCATTCGTCATATAATCAAACTGATGGATTATTGATACGACTAGTGTATTGGCTCCTCCCCATTTGTTTCAGACACCGAGACTGCAGGGACCACCTCCTCGGTTACCTCATCCTCCTCTTTTCTGTCGGATAGGGAGATTGCCAAGGCCTCCTCCTTCTCTTCTTCTCCTCTTCTCTGCCAGATAGTGAAGCTGCTGAGACCTCCTCCTCTGTCATCTCATCCTCCTCTGCTGTATCGTACAATGAGGCTTCTGAGACATCCTCGTCAGTCACCTCATCCTTGTCCTCTGCCTGGAATGAATTTGTAGTATTTATATATGGTTCTCGAAAACAAAGGGCTTCAGTCACTTTTACAACCAACATCATGTTAAAAGTTAATGTTCTTGCGTACTCAAACATATAGTCAGTACGTGACAACAGTAACAAGTATATACTGAACTGTATCTATTTTCTTAGAAAAGTGATAATAATTACTTCATATGTACAGTAGCACAGGCAGATGATATTAAACAAGGAAGCTAGGATGCCCTTGACGAAATTTAATTGTCCTGCTAATTCTAAAAATCAAGGGCTATGATTTTCTGGGCATATTGTTACTATAATAATAATATAGTAATGGAGAAGTAGTACGTGTTAGTGCCTTAGTGGAATGGGGAATGGAATGTGGTTATTAAACAAGTTAGGCAGCTGGTACGTACCTCTTTATCGTCGCTGTGTACTGGTTGTGCCATCATATCTTCATAAACTTTGCATACGTAGAATTTGAGTGTGGAACTATTGGGATGGAGTTGTGCTTGGCGCCTGAGCTCAGCCTCTGCCTTGTCCACATCATCAGGGAAGGCATCCTTACAGCCGAGACGTGCCCTGACATAGCGTAGCAAAGGGAGGCACTCCAAGTCCAAGCCGAGATTGTCACTCCAGGTAGCGTGTCCATCCTTGTAGAAAGCCTTGACTGGGACAGTGAACCAAAGGTTGTGGAGGTTTGGCATCACAACAGACGGTGGTGGTACTCTGCTGCGGCCCCTGTCCTCTGCTTTGGAATCAAATACCATAGCATCCTGTCCTCCCCTCCAGATGCTAAGTGAAGCACTAGTCAAGTCATCAGTTGGTCGCCAACTGGACCATCCAGTCATCCAACCAGAGGATTCTCAACTTGGGGAAGAAGACATCATGGGCAGCAATATTAACTACCGCAAGCCTGCTTATCAGATGCCATACCAAATTCCGTCGCTACAATACGGAGGAAACGGAGTTCTGGCAGCCCACCCAAGGCTCTCAGACCTGCCTCGTCCATATGATCCACACACAAGTCCAAGTAGCAAAGGTTGGGGAGAAGCGTGGGATCTATGAATGATGGCACACAAGGGAACAGTGATGCCTTGTATAAGCAGATGCCTGAGCTGTTCCGAAAGCACGGCTTTGTGCCACTCTGTTGAGGCAGGGGTACTTTCAAGGAACCGAATAACATGCAGATCCAGATGCTGGAGCTCCTGCAGATTGCCTAGTGACTTCAAAAGTTCTGCCTGCATGCGCTCATCCAGCCTACCTATGCCAATCACACGGAGCACCCTCAGTAGGCTCTGGTTGCCCAGCTCCTTCAAAAATTGCCTCTTGGACTCAAAAGACAGCATGTCAACACATATCTGTAGCTCCTCCAGTGATGTCACCTTCTGGAGTAACCCATCGGGCACCTTCGTGTATTCGTCACATCTTATGCAGACCAATCGTGTTAGCAGGCTAACAGCTCGATGGCAGTTGGACTTGCATACCATATCCTCCGATATCTTCCAAGTCTAGTGTCTCTAGAAGCTTTAGAGCCCCTATCGCCTCCGGGAGCTCTCGGACCTTTGTACCTCGTAGCCCTAGGTACCTCAAATGAACTAGGTTTCCAAGATGCTCAAGCCCATGCCTGTCATACTCAAAATTATCAGATGATGTGCACCTCTCTAAAGCTAGCACGCGTAAGAGTTTAAAGCTCGGATGCAAGACAAGACCACATGATATCACACCCAAGGGCAACCAGTGACCTCAGTTGTGTCATGTCCCTATGACTGTCAGGATGAGATTGATCCAGCAATATCCTGTTCTGGTGTGCTATCCGACGCACCTTGTGTCGTGATGATGTTCCTCCATCCTCATTAGAGATAGTGATGAAGTTTTCTTCGCCTGCCAGACCACGAATAAGATCAAGGACCATGTCATGAACATGGCAGCAATGTATGATGCCTTCCTCTTCTGACTCTACCCCTTGAATCATGTTTCTGTTTATGAGCTGATGGAAGTATTCCTCTCCCCGCTGAAACAGGCTTGTTCCTGTTTTCTTCTCTATAAAGCCTTCTGCTACCCATTTCCATATCAAAGAATCTTTCTCGATCTCATAGTCTTCGGGATACACACTTAGGTACAGTAAGCAGGTCTTCAAATGAGAAGGCTAGATCATAGTAGCTAAGGGACAATATCCACATAGTATCATCTACTTGCTTGTTCTCTCTAGCCACGATAGAAACCAGGAGAGCTGCAGACCTCAAACCAATCCTCTCTTGATTTGCCCTACCAACAAGCTAGCCATTGTGATGATAGCTAATGGCACACCGCCACATTTGTCCAGAATTTTTTGGGATGCCTCTTCAGGATGATGAGCAGGACATTTGTCTTCACCGCCATATAGCCTCATATAAAAGAGCTTCTTTGAGTTATCATGTGAAAGAGGGCCAAGCTTGTAAACTTCATCGCCACAGGCTACTTCAAGATTTCGAGTAGTTTTGACTACTCTACTTCCTTTATTGTTCCGATGCAAAGCTGATCCTATTGCTTGCCAGGAATTTATGTCCCATACGTCGTCGATAACGATGAAGTACCTACCAAAAAGACAGTACAAATGAATATGCAGAGTTAGTAAACCTTGGAGCATCTATCGTCTATACTATACTATACTGTACAAAGGAGAAGAAGAGCGGCACTACATCTGTACTATACGAGTATTGAATATGGGTGATGTCTCACTTTTATTTAGTCTTTGAAAATTACATACTAGTGGTACTTTATAGATTTTTAGACAAAGGATGAAAATCCGGATTCCTCTACTCAAGGTAGAATCTGACAGTGGTACTTTATAACTTTGCATTATCAAATATAAATTGCCTAGCAAAAAAGGAGTATTGTGCCACAACTGCAGCTTTGATTCATAATGAAAAAAACAAACATCTTAGATTTGTTTATCAAATATAAATTCCCTAGCAAGAAGAAGTATTAATTGTACCACAACTGCATCATCGATACATAATGAGAAAGAAACATCTTCAAATTAAATGGTAAACGTATGTATGCTCCCCAATAGTATGCACACAGCACGAACAGTGTAGCAGATATACAATATATATATATATATATATATATATATATATATAATCATAAATTGAAACAGAGAAACTATATGATAATCTGGTGACAACTGATTAATGCATACCTCTTGTTTTCAAGGAACTTTCGGAGTTCGCCAATGAGCAGTTGTAGGTCCTTTACATCACGAATGGCCTTGTACTTTTTTTCGTCGAGAAGGAGGAAGATGCTGGTGAAGACTTGCACCAGGTCAGGATTGCGGCCAACCGAAACAAAGGCTCGACAATCATATCCCGGACTCAGCTCGTCGTACACCACCTTGGCAAGAGTGGTCTTGCCCAGACCACCAGCTCCCACCACAGAAACTATCTTGGTCCGGTTGTTGCTGCTGGAGGCACCAGCATCTCCATGGCCATGGGTCGATGACTGAAGCATGGCTATGAGCTCGGCCCTCGTCCTCTCGATGCCGATAATCTGTGCTGCCTCTTTGTGCATGTCCACAAGGCGAGGATCCAGTTTGGTGCCCGGCGCAGCCACTGCAACGGGTATGGAGTACCTGTCGCGGCGGTCCCACACCTCCTGGAGTCGTTTCTTCATGTTCTCGATCGCGCCGGCGATGTCGTGGCGCACCTTGCTCTTCTTCAACAGCTTGGCCGTCATCTTCTTGAGACGTTGAAGCAGGGCATTCTTGTTCTCAGGTGGGGCGGCCCCCTCCACGACATCGACGAGGAAGGCATCGAGGATGTCCTCCATCTCATAGGACGCCTCTCTGACCTCGCGAGCCCAGAGCCGGACTTGTGGATCCTGCTGCTCCGGCGGCGTCGCGCCCACCTTGCAGAGAGCCGTGTGTGCACTCTCGAGCTCATTTTTCAGATACTCGATTTGCTCCGGCAGGCCCATCTGCAGCTTGTACTCCCGGTGCAGGAGCTCGCCGAGCTTGGTGACGAAGCTGCCCACTGCCCCGGCCAGATCTATGTCGACGGCAGGATGGAAGATTGGTGACGTTGAAGACAAAGAGAGATTCGGCACATGCGGAAGCTAGGGGAAGAAGCTCGGTGGTGGCGGCGTATTTCGGAACTCGGCAGTCACCGCTAGAGAACAGACTTTAGAACGATGTCTTAATTTGGCATTAGTCTCGGTATTTTTTTTTGCCGCCCGGTCTAAAGGACCCTTCAGTCCCGGTTCATAATACCAACAGGGACTAAAGGTCCCTGTCCAACGGTCGTCCGAGAGGCAGGGACCTTTTCTCCCAGTTGGTCCTGGTTGATAATACCAGCTGGGACTAAAGGTTTTAGTCCCGGTTTAGGTGATATCCCGGGAATAAATATTAACCTTTAATTCCGGTTTGGCCACCTAACCGGGACTAATTATGCGGGCCTATATAACGGCTCATTTCTTCCTCTCCGAGCCCGAGCCATTCCATTCAAACTTACTGCCTCTGTTCTTTAGCTTGCTGTTGTTCTTGCTCTCTCCCCCTCCATTGGTATTGCTCTTCGATTTTGGAGATAACAAACTTAATCCTCTTATGTTTTATCAGTAGCTTATCTCATTTTGCGATGTAGATGCATGTGTAACTTTATATGTTGGACTTTATTATGATTTTATATGTCATTTTAGCTCAAAATCACATGATGATTTACATATATGTTTGGATAAACAAAAGTTAAATTAGTTCATCAAAATCACGCCTCGCTTGTCCTCGCTGGAGCACGCGCCATCCTCGTCCCCGGCGGCTTACGTGATCTTAGAATTAATTTTTCCATGAAATGAAAAACTTAGAAAATAGTTAGAAAATTGTAGAAAATCCGTACTAGTTGAACTTGCGGACCGTGATCATCTCGGCGAGCATTTTCTCTGCCGAGCGGTAACGGACGTCAAGGAGGAGCTTTGATTCTACGAGGGAGAGCGGCAACGGTCGTGGAAGACCGTGTTCCCTTCCTCGTAGAATCGGAGCTCTTCCTTGGCCAAGTACGGTGCCGTCCGGTGGAGAAATGCTCGCCGAGATGATCACGTAAGCAAGGTCAACTAGTACGGATGGTTATTTATTGAAACATGTTTTTGAGCTATGTGATTTCTATGTCATTTTTAGCTCAAAATCACATGATGATTTGCATATATGTTTGGATAAACAAAAGTTAAATTAGTTCATCAAAATCACGCCTCGCTCGTCCTCGCTGGAGCACGCGTCATCCTCGTCCCCAGCGGCTTACGTGATCTTAGAATTAATTTTTCCATGAAATGAAAAACTTAGAAAATTGTTAGAAAATTGTAGAAAATCCGTACTAGTTGAACTTGCGGACCGTGATCATCTCGACGAGTATTTTCTCTGCCGAGCGGTAACGGACATCAAGGAGGCGCTTTGATTCTACGAGGGAGAGCGGCAACGGTCGTGGAAGACCGTGTTCCCTTTCTCGTAGAATCGGAGCTCTTCCTTGACCAAGTATGGTGCCGTCCGGTGGAGAAATGCTCGCCGAGATGATCACGTAAGCAAGGTCAACTAGTACGGATGGTTATTTATTGAAATATGTTTTTGAGCTATGTGATTTCTATGTCATTTTAGCTCAAAATCACATGATGATTTACAATAGTAAAATCACTTGATAGTTTGGTATTTTACTATTATACATAGTACATATTTCATGGTTTAGTTAGATAAATAAATAATTTTAGTTTTGTTTAAATATATTATTTTAGAAAATGTGAAATTTACAGTAGTTTGCAAAAATAAGTATAGAAAGTAGATGACAACTGGTACCGGATCCTCGGCCTCTCGTTCGGTTGCGAAACGACTGAGGCCAGAACTCCCTCTCATTATCTGCGGCAAGTGTAAGCAGAAGATTGTGATGGAGTACCGAGTCAAGAGACAGGGACCCAACAAGGGTCGTGTTTTCTACAAGTGCCTAGATCGCGATATGAGTTTCTTACGCATTTGATTATTATGGCTAATTGACCTGCTTTTCTTGAATATTTTTGACTAAATATTTTTTGGTTTTAATTTCAGTGGGAAGGCAATGGATGCGATGGTTGGTACTAGGAGGAAGATTATGCTACATACGTGCAGAATTCGGCTGCTGTTGATGAGGCAGTGAGCCAGCAGGAGAAGCTTATTGATATTCAACAGAAGAATGATTTGTCTGTTTTAGTTGCGTACGATCACGAAATAATTATGTTACTGAAGTGCATTGTAGTTTTAGTTTGTTTAGTGATAGTTGGGATTGCTTATGTTGTAGCCAGGCTTAGTTAATTAATCAACCATGTGTGTGTCATCTATGTTGTGTAATAAAATACTTAATTATGTTCAAGGTTTTCATAATTTATCGTGTAATACAGATTATGTCACGCCATTGGATGTACAATGCCGATCGCCGCTCCCAAGACTTTATTGAGGGCTTGCACTATTTCTTAGGTGTGGCCGAGGCAAATAAGCGGGATGGTTTCATATGTTGTCCATGTGCCCTATGTAAGAATTTAAAGGAATGTTCAAGCTCAATGAGTCTTCATTCACATTTGCTTAAGTCAGGTTTCATGTCAAACTATATATGTTGGACTAAGCATAGAGAAAGCGGGGTCATGATGGTAGAAGGTGAAGGAGAAGATTTAGACATTGATGACATTATTGCTCAGTATGGTGCCTTTGATGATACTACAATGGGGGGAGATGAAGAAGAGGTAGCGGTAGAAGATGATCTCGGTGATGCTCTTAGCGATGCCATTCGTGATGCACAACAAGAATGGGAAAGTGAAAAAGAGAAAGTTAAGTTCGAGCGCATGCTTGAGGATCATAGGAAGTTGCTATACCCGATGGCCAAAGAGGGGCAAAAAAAGCTGGGTACAACACTGGAATTGCTACAGTGGAAGGCAAAGAATGGTGTATCCGACAAGGCATTTGGGAATTTATTAAACCTTATAAAGAAGATGCTTCCGAAGCCAAATGAATTGCCCACCACTACGTACGAAGCAAAAAAGGTTGTCTGCCCTTTGGGATTAAAAATCCAGAAGATACATGCATGTCCTAATGACTGCATCCTCTACCATGGCAATGAATACGAGAATTTGGATGAATGCCCGGTATGTAAAGCATCGCGGTATAAGATCAGGCGCGATGATCCTGGTGACGTCAAGGGTGAACAACGTCCTAGAAAGAAAATCCCTGTCAAGGTTATGTGGTATGCTCCTATAATACCACGCTTAAAACGTTTGTTCAGAAATAAAGACCATGCAAAGTTGTTGCGGTGGTATAAAGAAGACCATAAGGTAGACAATATGCTGAGACACCCAGCTGATGGGTCCCAGTGGAGAGCGATAGACAGGGAATTTCCAGAGTTTGCAAATGAGGCTAGAAACTTAAGGTTCGCCTTAAGTACAGATGGTATGAATCCTTTTGGAGAGCAGAGCACTAGTCATAGCACTTGGCCAGTTACTTTATGTATTTACAACCTTCCTCCATGATTATGCATGAAGCGGAAGTTCATTATGATGCCGATCCTCATCCAAGGTCCGAGACAACCTGGCAACGATATTGATGTCTATCTGAAGCCATTAGTTTAAGAACTTCTAGTTTTATGGAACAAACTAGGTGTACGTGTCTAGGATGAGTACAAATAAGAACACTTTGACCTATGAGCAATGTTGTTCATAACAATCAATGATTGGCCTACTTTAAGTAATCTTTCAGGTCAGACAAACAAAGGATATAATGCATGCACACATTGTTTTGATGACCTTAACAGTATATATTTGAAAAGATGTCGAAAGGTCGTGTACCTTGGCCATCGTCGATTCCTTCCTTTGAATCACCAAGTAAGAAAGAAAGGGAAGTATTTTAAAGGTAAGCCAGACCACCGGAAGAAGCCTCATAACCGAACCGGGGAAGATGTACTCGCAATGGTCAAGGATGTGAAAGTAGTATTTGGAAAGGGACAAGGCAGTGAATCTGTTCCCAAAGATGCTAAGGGACACGCACCCATGTGGAAGAAGAAGTCCATCTTTTGGGAGCTACCCTATTGGCAAGTCCTAGAGGTCCGCAACGCAATCGACGTGATGCACCTGACAAAGAATCTTTGTGTGAACCTGTTAGGATTCATGGGTGTGTACGGGAAGCCAAAGGATTCACTTGAAGCACGCCAGGACTTGCAGGGCATGAAAGAATGAGACAACCTTCATCCAGAGAAGACAGATGATGGACATCATTACTTAAGTCCTGCTAGCTACATGCTTAGCAAAGAAGAGATGGACAGCATGTTCGAATGTCTAAGCAGCATCAAGGTCCCATTAGGATTCTCCTCCAATATAAAGGGTATAATAAATGTGCCAGATACGAAATTCCTAAACTTAAAGTCCTACGACTGCCACGTGCTTATGACGCAATTGCTTTCAGTTGCTTTAAGAGGAATTCTACCTCCACATGTACGTCTAGCCACCGTGAAGCTATGTGCATTCCTCAATGCAATTTCTCAGAAGGCAATCAATCCAGTGGAACTAGCTACTCTACAGAATGATGTGGTTCAATGTCTTGTCAGCTTTGAGTTGGTGTTCCCTCCATCCTTCTTTAATATCATGACACACCTCCTAGTTCATTTGGTGAAGGAGATTAGTATTCTTGGACCTGTGTTCTTACATAACATGTTCCCCTTCGAGAGGTTTATGGGAGTCTTGAAGAAATATGTGAAAGTCCGTTCTAAGCCTGAAGGAAGCATCGCCCAGGGCTATGGAACAGAGGAGGTCATTGAGTTCTGTGTTGACTTTATTCCTGACCTTGCCCCAATTGGCGTTCTCGAATCACGACACGAGGGGAGACTCAGTGGTAAAGGAACTTTAGGGAAGAAAACATATATTGGCATGGAAGACGATTATTTCAATAAAGCACACTATACAGTTCTACAGAACTCGTCATTGGTGCATCCATACATCGAGATACATAAGGAGTTCTTACGATCCAAGTTTCCAGGGAAGACTGAAGCTTGGATTAGGCGTCAGCACATGGAAAGTTTCAGTGGTTGGTTGCGAAAAGAATGTCAAGGCGATGAAAATATTGATGAGCAACTGTATTTGTTGGCTAGGCAGCCATCGTGGTATATCCTCACGTACCAAGGGTACGAGACAAATGGGAATACATTTTACACAGTTGCCCAAGATAAAAGGAGCACCAATCAAAATAGTGGTGTTCGCATAGACGGCACAGATCCAAATGGGAATATACAAATATATTATGGCCGCATAGAAGAGATATGGGAACTAGACTACGTACCTAATTTTAAAGTCTCTTTGTTCCGGTGCCAATGGGTGAAGCTGACCGGAGGAGGGGTAACAGTCGACAAAGAGTATGGAATGACAACAGTGGACCTCAACAATATTGGGTACAAAGAGGAACCATTCGTCCTTGCTGCCGATGTGAGTCAGGTGTTCTATGTGAAAGACATGTCTACAAAATCAAAGAGAGAAAAAAATGAAGACATCAACTCAATGATTAATGAGCCAAAGCGCCACATAATTCTTTCTGGGAAAATAAATATAGTGGGAATTGAAGACAAGTCAGATATGTCAGAAGATTACGAAAGAAATGTCCGAATTCCACCCTTCATAGTGAAGAAAGATCCAAGCACCATGTTAAATGATGAAGACACTTCATGGTTACGACAAGATCATAACCAAGGGTCATACGTCAAGAAGAAATTCACTGTTGTGCCCGCATGATACAACGATGCATGTTTAATATATTATGTTTTAGAGACGGATATTATGTAATATGTTATGACCACAATTGTAGATCTTGCTGAGATGATCAAACTTGGTATTCAGAGTTTTTTCATCTGAGATCATTTAGTGTCTCATTTGAGCAAGTTTGACCAAGTCAAATTTGGTCAAATGAAAAAACAACACTTTGACTCTAGTATTATGAACTCTAAATGACTTCAAATTGAAAAGTTTTGAATACCAAGTTTGTTAAACTCAAAAATATCTACAATTGTTGTTTTGGTCAACTTTCCATTTGAGAAAGTTTGGACGGTTCAAATTTGTGATTTTTAAATTTCGACGCCTACAAACTAGTTTTCGGAACCCCAGATTGTCTAAAATTGAAAAGTTTTGAATACCAAGTTTGTTCAGCTAATCAATATATACAATCCTTATATAGGCCATTTTTTCATTTGAGAAAGCTTGAACAAAATGTAGTTCAAATTTCACAAGTGTGTGACATAGTTTTAGAAAGTCTATATGAGATTCAAGAAGTTGTGACTAGTGTTTGATAAAAATTTCTCAAACAGGAAAATGAGCTATGTAACAATTGTAGATCTTGCTGAGATGATCAAACTTGGTATTCAGAGTTTTTCATCTGAGGTCATTTAGTGTCTCATTTGAGCAAGTTTGACCAAGTCAAATTTGGTCAAATAAAAAAACAACACTTTGACTGTAGTATTATGAACTCTAAATGACTTCAAATTGAAAAGTTTTGAATACCAAGTTTGTTAAACTCAAAAAGATCTAAAATTGTTGTTTTGGTCAACTTTCCATTTGAGAAAGTTTGGATGATTCAAATTTATGATTTTTAAATTTCGACGCCTACAAACTAGTTTTCGGAACCCCAGATTGTCTAAAATTGAAAAGTTTTGAATACCAAGTTTGTTCAGCTCATCAATATCTACAATCCTTATATAGGCCATTTTTTCATTTGAGAAAGCTTGAATAAAATGTAGTTCAAATTTCACAAGTGTGTGACATAGTTTTAGAAAGTCTATATGAGATTCAAGATATTGTGACTAGTGTTTGATAAAAATTTCTCAAACGGGAAAATGAGCTATGTAACAATTGTAGATCTTGCTGAGATGATCAAACTTGGTATTCAGAGTTTTTTCATCTGAGGTCATTTAGTGTCTCATTTGAGCAAGTTTGACCAAGTCAAATTTGGTCAAATGAAAAAACAACACTTTGACTCTAGTATTATGAACTCTAAATGACTTCAAATTGAAAAGTTTTGAATACCAAGTTTGTTAAACTCAAAAAGATCTACAATTGTTGTTTTGGTCAACTTTCCATTTGAGAAAGTTTGGACGGTTAAAATTTGTGATTTTTAAATTTTGACGCCTACAAACTAGAAATTGAAAAGTTTTGAATACCAAGTTTGTTCAGCTCATGAATATCTACAATCCTTACATAGGCTATTTTTTCATTTGAGAAAGTTGTAGAACAAAAAATACTATATTTTCTTTATTTTTATAGGTTCAACAAAAATTTCCTGTCAATTTTGGTCAAAAACCAAGAAAAAATTGAAACATTGACGTTACAATAATGTGATAATAAATTTCCTATCGAATAATATTAGTTTTATTAATTTTAAGTTACAAATATATTTTTGCATTAACAAAATACTTAGTATTAGTAACATTTATATTCTATATTGATAAAAGAAATTAAAAACTTTAGGTTACAAAATTTTTCTATTTACAATAAATAATTAGTTAATCAATAGTATTTTTTAAAATAAATATTGCAAAGTATTGAAGTTGCTATGGAATTAATTGATTAACCCAGTATTAAACAAAAAATCAAAATCCCAGGCCTTTCCAATTACGCTGGCGGGTTGCCAAAATTTTCAGGCCTTCAGTCCCGGCCTAGGCCAAGAACCGGGACTAAAGGGTGGGCGGCAATTTCGTTGCCCGCCCAAAAATACCTTTAGTCCCGGCTGATAACACCAACCGGGACTAAAGGACATTTAATCCCGGCTGGTAAGGAGAGCCGGGACTAAAGGGTTGGACCTTTAGTCCCGGTTAGGCTTACCAGCCGGGACTAAATGGCCTTTAGCCCCGGCTGGTGTTACCAGCCGGGACTAAAGGGTCCCGGCCTATATATATCGAACGGCAGTTCTGTTCATCTTCGATCTCGCCTCCATCGCCCAGCCCCGCCCGGCTGCGCCATCCGCTGTCGTCGAGCTCGTCTCTGCCGCGCCGCCGTCGTCATCTACCCCCGCCCGACCGCGCCATTCTCTCGGCCCGCATCACGCGCCGCATCCCGTCTCCGCCGCCGCACCCGACCCCACCCTCCGTCGCCGACGCTTCCCGCGCGCCCACCCTCCGTCGAACTCGTCTGCCGCGCTTGTAAGTATGGCATTTGATGCATGTATGAACTATCCCATGCTTATCTTGTCTTCTAACATTTCGGTCACTAATGCAGCATGAGGAGAACACTGGGAGTTTAAACAAGATGGTGATCAATTTAAATCAGCATATATGCGCTTGAATTGCTCCTTTTCCTCTATTGTTGTGTCCTTTAATCTAAAGCTGTAGCGATGCCTGATGTTTGAGTAATTTCCATCCTACTATAGATCAAACAAGCACGGAAGGCTAGAGCATCACCGGAAAGAGGATAAGTTGATACTATTCTGCAAGAAATTCAGAAATCAGTGGAGGTGAGATCGAAGATTAGCTTGTCGTACGTCGTCCTCGCGCGAGGTGCCTAGCTCGGCCCCGTGGCCGGCCAGCACGCCCTGCCCGACCCGCCATCCGCTATAGCTAGCTGCTCTCGATCGGCCATGTTTTTTAGATTTTTTTTACAAAGTCTCGGCCGTATGTTAGATTAAAATATATTAAAATTTAATTAGTAGTTTATTGTTAGTTTTTTAGTTATTTTTAGATAGGTTTTGATATATGTTAAATTTAAATGTATTAAAATTTAATTAGTATTTTATTTAGATAGTTTTTAGATAGTTTTTTAATATAGTTTTTGATATATGTTAGATTAAATTGTATTATCTATTACTAGTTTATTTAATTTCAT
Source organism: Miscanthus floridulus (assembly GCF_019320115.1). NCBI lineage: Eukaryota > Viridiplantae > Streptophyta > Magnoliopsida > Poales > Poaceae > Miscanthus > Miscanthus floridulus. The sequence continues at coordinate 8,441 of NW_027098461.1, read as the reverse complement.
GTTAGATTTATTTAATTGGATTTACTAATTATATATTCTATCTCTCTCTCTATATATAGAGAGAGATTCTATATGTATACATATGTACTTAATTATTTCTATATGTATATATACATGTACTTATTTTCATGTGTTGAGAGAGAGAAAATTGTATCTAGAGAGACATTCTATGTGTTATCATATGCATATCTAGAGATATAGACATATGCACTTATTTCTATGTGTTGAGAGAGAGAGAAAATATATTGTATCATTCTATGTGTATATATATACATGTACTTATTTCCATGTTTTTGGATCGAAAGTGTTTTTGATTCGATTCCAATACCTATACCTTATTATTGTTTATCCTTATGAAATATTATGTGTTATTATATTTAATTGGATTTAGTAATTCTATATGTGTTATCACATGTACTTATGTTGTGTACCATAGTGATTCTATCTATGTGTTATCTTGAAGATACAAATGGCTGCTCCGGATGATGACATAATGGCGGATATTATCAACGCCGGCACCAATGTGGATGTAGATGACACGAGTCAGTACTTTGCTGATTATGAGGATATCCTGAATATGCCGATGGTTGAAGATCAACAAATTGTCATGCAAGAAAATACTGGCGAGGTATATTCGATTATCTATCATCTCTTATAGATGCATGCGCACGTATATTTGTTGTTAATCGTTGTGTTTCTACTCATGTAGCCGGTCTCTGGATCTACATCAACCACCGACAAAAGTAGGAAAGTCCAAGGGCCAAAAAAGCCATTAGAGGGCCGTTTCATAATATCAGAATTCGACACCGACACCGACACCGGCAAACCATTGGGACCACATGCTCAGACATATGTCAATCAATGTGGGTTCATTGTAAGGGATAGGATCCCAGTTAGTGCTCGTGAATGGAAGCAGAAGATATCCGCTCCTAATGTTAGTTTTGTATCTGATCGGGACAAGAACCTAGCTTGGAGAGATATCACTCAGCATTTCACATTACAAGCAGATGATGCTTTGAAGGAGCTAGTGAGGGATTGGACAATGAAGAAGATGGCAACATTGTTCCAGAGTTGGAAGAAGACATTGTATAAAAAGTTTATCTTGAAGAATGCTACGCCGGATTTTAATGCTAAGGCGTTTGTCAAGTTGGAGTCCCATTGGGATGCCTTCGTAGAATACAAGACATCTCAAGACAGTGAGGAACATGTGATGAGGAATCAGCAGAATGCCCGATAGAAGCAATACTATCATCGCATGGGATCAGGTGGTTATAGGAGTGCTATTCCCAAGTGGCAGAACCTAGAAGCAGAGATTACTGCCAAGGGAATCATACCTGAAACAATAGAGAAGAACTAGCCTCAACGCGCGAAGAATTGGTTCTACGCTCATGGGGGAAGCCTAGACCCAGACACTGGCAAGCTAATTTTCGGCCAAAAAATTGAGAGAGCAACACAAAGACTAGCTCGTGCTAGGGAAGAAGCTGATAGTGGTGTTTTCAAGCCCAATAGAGAGAAGGATGAATTGACATATGCCCTAGAGAATCCCGAACACGGTGGTCGAACAAGAGGCTATGGGGCGGTTTTGTGGATACACGCATTCCCAGCAGACAAGGATACCTACAGAAGCCGCCAGAGAAAGAATGATGAGGAGGTAGAACGAATCCATGCATTGGAGCAATTTGTTGATGAGTCACGACAAGCATTGCTTGAATCACGTGAACAAGAAAAATCTCTTGAGGCAAGAATGTAGGAGGAGATCAAGAGGCAAGTGCAGCTAGCAATGAGTCAAATACAATCGCAATCAACGCCAGGAGTCACCATTAGCCCCGTTGGTCAGATGAAAAGCAATTGTGCTTCTACGGAGCTGCCAGTTATTCAAGACGACGCTGGGTTGCGCTTCCCTGTTGATGACATTACCGAGCCTCTAACAACATGTGAGCTGCACATTCCAGATGGTAATAATGCATCAATCATGGTGGCTGTCGGGGTTGTATCTCCAATAGACCGAACGAAGACACCAAGAATCCATGGGTCAGTTATTCAACCTGGATATGCTAGCGTCTCGGTCGATAGAGTGCTCAAAGGTTACAGCAATGTTCCTCTTGACATTGAAGGCGGTGATGGGGAGAAGACACTAGGAGAAGCGGAGAAGACATTTATTCAATGGCGCAAACGCTTCATCATCATTCCTGGGGCGCCACCGCTTCCCCTACCTCACCCTAGGTACGAATGAAAGTGAATGAAATATTATTTTCCATTAATTTTCTATTGGCTTCAAAAATAATTGACACACAACTTGTTTTTGTAGCAGGGTCTCCCCCTAGCCTAGCCTAATCATTCATTCCCCATCTCATCACAGCGTCGCGGGGGGCGAGATGACTTTATCCCCACGACGATCGCCAACTACTACACCGGCCCCATCGCCTCCACAACGATCTCCAACTCCTACATCGGCCCCACCGCCTCCACAACGATCTCCAACACCTCCACGCCGGTCTCCACCAACACCGGCCTCATCGCCTCCACGCCGGTCTCCAACACCACCCCCACCCCCTCCACAGCGACGCACTACAAAGACGTCTAAGGTCCCGGCGGCAAAGAAGACCCCGAGAAAAAGAGTTATTTCTCAAGAAATACTTCCTGAAAAGACTGATGAGCAAATAGCAGTTGAAGAAGACAAAAAAGTGAAAGATTTTTTTATAGATATCAAAAACAAGAGTCAAGCGAAGCTTAAGGAGAAGCCGTACTTTTACATACCACGAGATGTGCTGAGGCAGAAGGTCGATGCTCACAAGAAAAAGACGATTGAACTTCATAAGCCTTCGCCACTATCAGACTATGACCGCTCCCTCGTGAAGTCACATGACGCAGATAAGAAAAGGAAAAGAGCATCAGGGAAGGATGTCCCATAGCTCGGACAACAGAAGCAACCAATGTAAAATCTTGTTGTTGCTAATAAATATGGTTCCAACATAGAAGTCTATCGACCAGACAACTCTGGAGAAGTGTCGGTTCAAGCCCTTAATACTTTTTTTGAAGATACTGGTTTAACCTTGGATCAATTGACGGGCAAAGCTCCAATCCAGAACCTGGAAGTTGATACCTGGAAGACTTATAAATATGACAAAAGTTTGTACAACCCTACGGCTCTGAATGAATTGGGTACGCAAATGTACTTGCTCAACAAGTGGTACATGAAGGCGTGTGGCAGGGGTGAGCAGTGGATCTTTGTCAGATTTAGAGACCATCATTACTTCCATGGTGATGACATCTTACATATTAGTTTCGAAGAATTGCATCAACTATACCACTTGGACGCTCTGGACAAATCAATCATTAGCTCCTTTTGTTTGTAAGTGATTCTTACTTTTATTTAATAAACTCACTTCCATGCGTACGTGTATATAATTATCCTCACATGTAACTTATATTTATATACAGATTCCAGATGTCAGAGCTCCAAAGAATACAAGACACCAGTGTTGGCTTCATTGATCCTTATATCGTATTCAAAACCGGTATTATTATCAAGGAGCGGTGGGTATCTGAAGCACCGGAGAATATCATGATGTTCTTCGTGAAGCAGCACGACAAGACAACAATACTTTTCCCGTACAACTTTGAGTAAGTGTTAATAATAATGTAGTCTACACATTTTATGTAATATCAATACAACTTATATGCATGTACGTGTGTGTATAAACCAATGCAGGTTTCACTAGATACTCATTGTCATTGAGTTAAACTCAAGTCGGTTAGTAATCTTTGACTCGTTGAGAAAAGAGCGGGCACTATACCAAGATATGATAGACATTATCCAGGGGTACTTTCGATCTCTCGCGCACAACTATTATTGAATAGACTTTGCCATAATTTATTAACGATCGTACATTATTGGTCGCATAGGGTTTGGAAAGAGTTTATTTGGCAACATCGCAAGAATTGCAAGGCACCACTTAATGTAGTTGAAATACAAGTAAGTTGTACTATATACACTTCCCCACGTGTTTAATTACTATATCGTACTTCAATTTACGTGTAAGATGATGAGAAAAATCTTCTTCTCGTACAGTGGTGTTTGCGGCAGCAACTAGGTAATAACTTGTGTGGATACTACGTTTGTGAATTTATCACTGCGCACATAAGAACTCCTAAAGATGTCCTCAGAGTACGTATATATCAATTTTTTATTTATTTTTAAATGAATATATATATATATATATATATATATATATGTATTAATATTTTTCCTTTTATTTCAAATGCAAGACTGAATGGTTGAAACGAAGGGTCATGCAAAAAAACCATCTGAAAGTAGTTCAAGAGTCAATAGCAGGATTTCTTCTAGAAAAAGTGCTAAATCCCAACGGCGAGTTCTACTTTGATCCTAAGGAATAAATGGTGTAAATTAAATGTTTATTGATATCGTTATTTTTGAGAACAAGATTATAAAAGTGTTGTATATATACATATATATATCTATAATATATATAGGTTGATACTTTATTCGAATATAATAATGCTCGAGATAAGAATTAGATGTAATTATATACGTGCGTGTATTTATATTAGCAGCGTAGAATATGTACATAAAAACATATTATATATTAAACAAATATGTGTAACTGAACTGAAAACAAATTAAACAAAAAAAAGAAAAAGAAAAGGAACCTTTAGTTCCGATTGAGGTTACCAACCGGGACTAAAGGGTGCGGCCACGTTTGCTCGGCTAGAGAGCCTAAAGGTCCTTCTTTAGTCCCGGCTCGATGACCCAAGACTAAAGGTGGTACCTTTAGTCCCGAGATCGTTGTCCCAGCGTGGTAACTGGGACTGAAGGCCGTTACCGCCCGGACAATAAGTCCATTCTGTAGTGAGCGGAGGATATCGGAGCTCGCGTGAGGAGCAGCCCGGCAGTGGAGGATCTCTGAGCTCACGCGGGGAGGTGGAGCCCAGCAGCGGAGCACGAAGCGCGGAGTCGGCGACGCGTGGGGAGGAGTCCAGCCTCCAGCGGCCGCGCGCAGGGAAGGGGCTCCGCGGCGGCGGCGGATCTCGGACGCCGCAACGCGCGGGAAGAGGAGCCCAGCGACAGTGGACGATCTCGGTGGCGGCGGCGCCCGGGAGGAGAAGCCCAGCGGCACGCGCCAGTGCCTCTCAAGCGAGCGGAGGGGCGAGCGTTAAATGTACGTATTTTTTTAAAGAATTAAATGTACGTATTACTATCTTGCAAAGGTTTTCGTAGAGCCTTAGAAATCACCAGGGCAGGGCTTGCTTGTCTCTCGCTGACAATAGCGCATTGACTTGCAAACCTGGCACTGCAACGTTTCTGATGCGATGGATATGATCATGTGCGCGCATTGATCGGCGCATGTGGCTTTGCCTTTAAGTGTGGATCTTTGTCAGGCACGAAAACGTTAACGTGCTTCACCGGGTAGTCGTCATCGTTTCCAGTGTACCAAGCCATGTGGTCGAGTTTTGTAGTTTACGCTTCACGAGTGTGGACGGTGTACTCACGTGGCCGGCAACACGCACACATCTCTACGTATTGCCGTTGTGTTTATTATTAGCAGTGTACCAACGTTCCATTGGTAAGGTTAAACTTATTATTAGCAGTGTACCAACGTTCCATATAAATTAATGTGTGCAACAGTATAGGACCCCATGTTCATCCCAACAGATTCGTTTCCCTACCAAGTCGTCATTCAAATGAACTAGCTACTTTGGACGAACATGATAGCATAATTAACCTTTTTGTACCAGTATATATATGTGCCTGTGGTATGTTATTTTTAATGTGGGGTTTCAGTCCGGCTGAGATATCCAAACCAAAACAACGCAACTACTACGGCCGTATTGTCCAGGAAATGTTTGGGTGTTGTGCTGAGCCAGCTGGGCTGTTTTGGTTTGGGCCGGCTGGGTCTTCTGAAAAAAAGGTGTTCTGTGGGAAGCGTCTGCCGTGTAAAGGCGGGTTTGCATACACATAAATAGTTATTAGTAGGGCTAAAAAATTAGTCCAAATTAGCTATGGTTTGCTACCTAGTTGGCTAGCAACTAGTTAAAGACGCGCTAGAGCTAATCCTACTATTACTACGTTAATTCTCACTAGACGCGCTACACTACTACACATACGATTTGTAGGGCCGGCTCCTAGCTATTTCTATGTGTCGAATTGTTTTGCTCCGGCAATATCCAGCAACGTGATCGTGTAGACGGAATCACTTGGTAGCACACGAGACACAGAGATTTATACTGGTTCGGGACGCGTTGCGCGCTAATCCCTACTCCAGTGGTGCGGCTGCTCTTGTATTCGTATGCTCATTTATAGGGGTTGTTACTCCTAGCGACGATGTAGATGGAATAGGTGGAAGATGGATCCCATACTCGAGGTCCCTACCCTCCTTTATATAGGCAGGAGAGGTAGGGTTACATCGAGGGCGATCGGGCTAACAGATTGTGTTCCTAGTTTGTTACAATAGATTGAACCTAGCTATCATCCAGAGAGGGCGATTGTGCCTTGGTTTGCCTTGATCTCCACGTTGGTTGATCGCGTCAGCCCTTGCAGGCCTCCCCTTGACGGTTGCTGGACTGATAGCTTGGTGGTCGTCATATATACGGGCGGCGCAGGTACCCTTGGCCCATGTCTCTGACAATAGCCCCCGTAGGACTTAATGATAAGCTAGCACGAATCTTCAAGCCCTAGGAACGTCGTAGTCTCCCCTGTAAGTTCTGCGTACTGAGTACATAGTGAGCATCTTCAGGTGCCGAAGTTTCAAGCAGTGTAGCTAAAAATTCCCAAGTATTGGGGAGCCAGTATGTTGCCGCTCGAGTACCAAGAGCATTTCTCGGGTAGCGAGAATCTTCTTCAAGCATCGAGTGAGGCGGTGGTGCACCGTACATCAAGGAATGTCGTTCCCTGGCAGCTGTAAGTGCCTGGCTTGGGTGGTACACCACATATCGGGAAACATAGTTTCCTGGACATGGCCCTCGGGCCATTGTTAACGTCGTGTTCGGGTGGTGTACCCGATAACCAAAAGCATAGCCTCTAGGACACCATAGATGCCATGCTAGGGTAAAAATACTGCTGTACTTGAGAAGTAGGTTCCCGACGTATTCCGTCATGTAATTAGTGGTTGCGCATCATTAAGTCCTAGCCGTAAAACAATAATGAGGATGGGATAGGTGCACCTTCGCCCGCACGTCACTAAGCTAGTTGATTTTTAGGGTGACCTATTGTAGGTCGTTTGTTAACGAGCACTAAGGGCGTCACGTTTTTCTTTGAAATCCGTCAAGTAACGTGATTCGAATTTTCGTGAGCCTCATTAGTGGAAGAGCGAGGACGTTTTCTCGGAGCCCTGAGGCCATTATAACAGTGTACTGGGCCGGGCACCACTATGGGCGAGTAACGAACTTGTGAGCAGCTGTTGGTTGTTGCGCTTTTTACTTTTTGAGCTGGTAACGGGTAGAACGAGTGAACGTCCGCTATCACTGAAAGGAATTGGCAGGACAAAGCCTAACCAGCGGGGGCACAACATAAAACTCTTTTTCCAGATTCCAGGAGCTCGTACTTTGGTTACAGCCATGGGCCAACCAGTTTTCTGGTTTCCCGCAAAGGGGCACACGTCCGCTGAAGTAGGGTACTTTGAGCTCTTCCGGGTATTGAGGGATTTCCATGACACTGAGTGCCAAAGGTTTGAGGATTGTACTGGTGACCCCCGAGATACCTCCCTGACTCTAGTAGGGGCAGGTTCGATAGTGAACGAGTCACTACCGCTTACACCTGCTGTATGGGTGAGCCGGGCCAAGTAGTCGTTCTGAGTGTCAGATCACTCACCTACACCAGGCTCGGGTGAGGGTATATTGAGAACAGACCGCTGGGATCCGTGGGTGAGTTTGCTTACCGGGAGCTAGAGCAGTCAGTGTTTGTGGCTCGTTTTCCCACGCACAAGATTGCACGGTTGGGATGTCCATCCGTGGGCCAGTTGCCTGCTTATATAAAGAAGGGGGAGGCATAAATGGGCATAATTTTATGTAAGCACTGTTGAGCTTACCTCCCTTTCTTTAATTCTTCGTCTTCTTCCGCCTCTATCCCCTTAGATCCGATCTGATGGAGAGCGTGGGTAGCTCGAGGGCGGCGGTTTCTAGATGGGTGGACGGGCTAGCGCTATCCTCCCATCCGTCCTGCTTTTGTCGGGTAAGTTCTTGAACCGACCCGAATCGGGTGAACTTGGGGCTTTGAACTTCTTCTCACTGGGTGTTCTTCTAGGCTTCCTGTGCTTGACTGACGTCGAGTCCTCCCGAATCGCCGGGCAGGTGCTACGGCGGTGGAAGCCGCAGCTCCGCCGGCAGTTGCGATGGCCGAGGATGAAGCGAGCCGTCTCCGAGCGTAGTTGGAGGCCATACAAGAAGCGACGACTAGGTCGGAGCGGGAGGCGGCCACCGCCGTG
>NW_027098460.1:0-60000 GCF_019320115.1 Miscanthus floridulus | reverse complement strand
GCGTCTCGCTGCCGAAGCCCAGGCGCAACTTTTTGGTAACTTCCTGGCGAGATTCCCTGTTCACCCTTCTGAAGATGTCTTGTCTTGATGAGTGGTTGCTTAGATTATGCTTCCCAGTCGCCCGAGAGCAACTGGGCGCTGCCCAAGGCAAGGTGGCGAGGCCTCGCGATGCCAACGCCATTCTAACCGAGTAGGTGACGGAGGCGGAGCGCGAACATGACGATGCTGCGGCTGACTCATCCGCCGCGATAGTCAGGGCGGGTCAATATCGGGACCGCCACGCTGCCTTGCTGGAGGCGTGTGGTGGTGATATTGACGTGCTCTCGTCGGCGGGGGTGAGCGTAGAGGAGCGCCTTGGGAATGTCCCGAGGCAGTTTACCGAAGTGATTCGGCACGCGGTTCGTCGTGGGGCCGCATTGGCATTGGCGGCTGCTACACTCCGGAGCGGCGAGGACCTTCGCGACATGGCGATCGGGTCTCCAAGTTCAATGTTTGTAGAAACTTCAGGGCACCTATTCCTTCTGGTAGATTTTTAATAAAGCCAAAACCTTTTATCCCAAGGTACCTCAAATGAAGTAGATTTCCCATATGCCCAAGGCTGGGGCATCTTTCTCCGAATATGCAACCCTCCAAGGCTAGCACATGGATGAGTTTTAACCTTGGGTGCAAGGCCCACTTAGCAATATAACACTGCAAAACTATAAATGACCTCACTTGTGGTTGTGGTAGGTTCACAGGAGTATCCGCTGTGAGATCTAGTTTTGTGTTTCTGGGGGCTAACTGACGTGCCTAGCTTTGTGATAATGTAGCACCATCACTTACAAAGTTTTCCTCTTTTGACTTGGAAAGGATGAGATCAAGCACCATATCATGAACACGGCAACCGTCCATGATGCCATAGACTTTAGAATCCACCCCCTGGATCATGCTTCTATTTATAAGGTCGTGGAAGTATTCCTCTCCTACCTCGAATGACCAACGTCCTTGTTACTTCTCAACAAATTTTTCAGGTATTCATTTCCATATCAAAGAATCCTTCTCAATAAGAGTGTCTTCTGGAAAAACAATTAAATACAACAAAGAAGTCTTCAAATGATAAGGAAGGTCATAGTAACTGAGAGACAATATATGCATAGTGTTGTCCATATGCCTTCCATCCTTATCTCCATAGAAACCAGGAGAGTTGCACACCTCAATCCATTCTTCTCTTGATTTACCCAATAGTAAACTAGCCATTGTGATGATAGCCAATGGAACTCCACCACATTTCTTTAGAATCGCATTAGATAACTCGTCTGGATGATTATTTGGACATTTGTCCTCATGATCGAATAACCTTATATAAAACAACCTTTTGGAGTTGTCATGAGAAAGTGGTTGTAGCTTGTAAACCTCATCAGCTTCTTTGGCAACTTGAAATTTACGAGTAGTTGTGATTATTCTACTTCCATGGTTATTCTCAACAAGAGCCAGTTTGATTCTTTCCCAAGTCTGTGGCTCCCATATGTCATCAATAATGATAAAATACCTATGCACATGAAAGGGTTACAGCAATCAGAAACTAAAGCCATCTGGTTCCCAGAAAGCAATAAAGTGTGTCATCACCAAGAATAATAGTTGAAGGCATACTCAGACAATAACATAAATAGTCACTTCTTGACTAATCTTTCTAACTAGCCAGCAATTAACCGACAATACTTAATTATAATATAGAGAGTTCATAATGCCTGCAAGAAAATATGCAATGACGATTCAAATTGTAGTAGTGGAAACAACAGCTTTTAAAAGGAATTATACCTTTTTCGTTCTAGAAGTCAAACTAAAATAGTTTAATTGCACTTGTTTTCATATAATATAAACTGCCACACTAATCACTTAATTCTGGAGCTCCCCCACAGTTAACTCCACCCAACCATTTTCCTCCACCACACATAGTCGAGGATGTCCTCCATATCATAAGACGCCTCCTGGACTTCGCGCGCCCAGATCTTGACGAGCTCGTCAAGCTGATCTGGACGCACCTTGGCCACCTTGTGGAGCGCAGCGTGGGCGCTCTCGAGCTCCAGCTTGAGAGACCTGACTTGATCCTTGACTCCTGTCTGCAGCTTGTACTCCTCCTTGAGCAGGTCCTTGAGCTTGGGGATTAGGCTGCCCATGGCTCCAGTCACCAGCTCCATGGCTCTTGAGATTTTTTTTTTTTTTTTTGAAATTGGCTCTCGATGTTGCTTGCTTGCTTTGTGCGTTGTGCAAGTATCCCTTGCTTGGTCCGTGACCCCGCTCGCATCTGTTGAATATGATGTGGAGCTGTTAGTCTTGAGCGATCCAATGATGTGCCTTGCCAGCACATCTACCCGACAACTCAACTCTTGGCTCCCCTAAAAAAATCATATCTAATAATGCATCATATGTACTTACATTACGGAACAAATTTTAAAGCGTCGGCACATGTGGTTTTGCCGTTAAGTGTGGATTTCTGTCAGGCACGCAAATGGCTGGCATACAATACAACCATCGTTAACGTGCTATGGGTAGCCAGTCGTCATCGTTTCCAGTGTACAGTACTTTATAAAATGAGAAAGAAACGTTCACCTGCTGCTGCTGCTCTGGCAGTGGTGGCAACTACATATATATTACGGTATGAAGATGCCTGCCAGCTGGGTGCTGAGGACATCCAGGGTACACCATTACCAGATCAGAGCAGCAGGGCACATGCATTTCAACGCATACAGTAGGCAGCTATATTATTTGTAGAGGTGTACGTCTCTACAAATTATAGATGACCTTGAGATGTACAGTGTTCATACAAAGTTAATCACTTTATGAGCTCATATGAAAAGAATTTCAATTGTTAATACTAGTTCATCAATCCGTGCTCCCGCACGGGCTAAAATCTTAGGAGGCATATGCATCAGTTGCTATTTAATATATTTGGTTGATAAAAGTTACTTATATAAAATTGTACTGTTTTCTTTTGTTCATTTTCTAACACAATTAGCGTAAATAGATAATTTACCATCTCTATCCGATTGTGGTAAAAATATCGATCATTGATCTATATTTTTTTCATCCATATCAATAATATTTTTTCCTTTGCATGGCAATTTTGTGTACCTTCGGTATGGACTTAGTAGAAACCTTAGCTTAAACTATGGTGATCTTGTTACAGCCCATATCTTATGACATCGTCAATCTAAATTTTGTTTTTTTAAATTAAATCTTGCTTGTCCCTATAGTTTATTATCCTGAACTTAACTTGACACTCATGTGCTTATTAACTCTTCTTTTTTTTTTACCCTTAATAAGTATTTAGGTCATAGATTTCACTCTTAAGTATTATATAATGACTAAAGAACGATTTAAAACCAACAACCCTCATTGCTTAGGATCTGTGGTAGAGCCTGATGCGAGATCTAGGATTGGACATGCTAATCTCAAGAGGATATTACATGTTTATGCCTCATAACCACTGTTTACCCTAAAGGAATCTTGAAGGCTAGAATTATAAAGCCACCTTTGCATTTTAATATCTAGAAATAATAATGTACAATAATGGTTCTACAGTTAATATAGGTATATCAAGAAATGTATAAATATATCTACGTAACAACTTAGATAAATATGTCATGATTATTAATATAATTTTATATAATTAGCTAGTATTGCTGGTATATGAGATGCTAAGGAAATAATTTTCATGATTACTAAAACATAACATATGTAATATAGATAATTCAAGAAATGTATAAATATATTTAAGTAACAACTTACATAAATATGCTGGGATAATTAGTATTTTAAATAATTAGTTACTATCATTGGTATATGAGTTAGTATCATTGGTATATGAGTTGTTAAGAAAATATTTTTCATGATTACTAAAACATAACATATATATTTATTGCTCAAAATGTATGTTTACTTCAAAAAAATTAATGTACTAATATTAGTAGAAGTAGGTAATGTAGAAACATATATGCTTTATGGTTACTCAATTTTTTAGAAGCAGATTATTACAATTTAGATGTAGACTTGAGGGGATATTTGAGTCTTTAAACAGTTTTTTTAATATATATGGAGTGCTTAAAATCATACTGATATGGCATAATGCTTCAGTCTGAATGTATAAATTATTCAAGAAAATAACTTATGAAATTTGTTATCATGGAGTATCAATATAACCTAAAGTGATTTGTTAGTCAATACTATGTGTTTAGTGAAGACATTAATTTTTCACGGTTGATAAGCTATTAAAAATAAATATTTATCCAAATGTATATATCTTTATTTTGGTCGATATGGAGATAGCAATGCTTACCTTTAACTTTGCAATGGTAAAAATATGTAATTTATAAATATATGTACCATAAGTAATGGATATTGTTGGAAAACAGGGTTTCGAGCAGGTATGAAGTGGTGGAGTCGGTCCTAGGCGAAGGCTGAGAGAGAATGGTAGGTGGGGCAAGACGCAATTAGGGCTTCATAAACGTATTCACCCACCCCTTCTACACAGGGTTCAAGTCCCCCTTTTATAGGACACTGTTAGCTACCTTCCTACTTTACATCCTTGGCCCTTAGCTGGGGCACATTCCAGGAATATCCCCCAGCCAGTACAAACTGCCAGGGGTATCCTAGGTATTCTCTCCTCAAACCGCCTCTGCTTCTTGGGCCGCACCTACCGGCTTGCAGGCGGCCCATAGCCCGGTGTCGTGCTCCCATGCGAACTTCCTCCTTGCCGGTGGAGGTCTTTGAGGGTCCTTCATGATCTCTGCCCGAGAAGCCTCCGCCTGAGCGTCCGTTTCACCGTGCGGGCCATCGCCTTCGCTAAGACCGCCACAGCCTCCACCTCAGGCTATCTAGGCAAGCCTTCGCTGTGATCCGGTGACCTTCGCCGGTCGTGGCCGCAGGGGCGAAGGCCTTTGACTAACTTCCCTTCACATCACTCATGCAACCGGTTAGCGTTACTTCCTATTGCTGTAGTGCGCCTTAGCCTCTGCAGCTCATAACCATGTCGCAATAGTTCCCCCCTTGAGGGCATGGTCTGACGCAGGCGGGCCCTGTTCCTCAATTTTATTCAAGGCTATTGAGCTGCGGAGGCTTTCCCCCTTCCCTGTAACACCCCGGTGTTATGCCAGCATTTAGGCACTGCAAATCATGCATATCATGCATCATCAAGCATCCTAATCCTACATGCCTAATCATGTAAATAATAATTGAAACCCTGCTTCAAAACATATGAAACATGCTTGTGAAACGTAAATGTTGCATACACTTGTTTAGGATTGTTTTTGGCCCTAATCATGCTTGCTAGGTTAGTAGAACTTGTTTAGTTATGATTGTAAATCATCTAGAATTATTTAGCGCAATTTTTGGAGTAAAGTTTGTATTGCAATTATTGCCAAATTCTGCTTTAAAAATAATTCTCCAAAATTAGGGTTTTGAGTTAAAATTGACTTTAACTTTTATAATTCAAAATCTAGATAGAATTGGACTTTGGTCATAAAAGAAAAGATGTAGAGGATTAAATTCTAAGCAACTTTCATTTTTGGTACATTTTCAAAAGATGTCATTTTCTTGCTCAAAATGATATTTGAAAGCTAGTATTTGAAAATTTCTTGAAAATATAATTTTAAAAAAGGGGTTTTTCTCCTTTCACGGGCCGCCGCCTCGTTTCTCGGCCCACGGCCGAAGCCGGCCCAGCGAACCCCCGCGCCCGCGCCAGCCCACCTCGCCTCAGCGCAGCCCTGCCCAGCGCTACGCCGCGCCCGTTCCCGCTCGCCGTTCCGACCGCGACAGAACACGCCCGCCGCATGGCGGCCAGGTGCCGGCGACGCCCGCCGCGCGTCGCAGCCGGCCTGACTCCGCTCCACGCGCGCGCCTTTTTCTGCCGACCACGCTGCGCTCCTCTCCACTCACTCCCGCCCGCTCTCCCGCTCTCTCATGCTCGCCCCTCCTCTCGCCGCTGCAGGGCACAGCGCCGCTGAGCAGAGCACCCCCCTCCACCGCCGCCTCGCGCGAGCTCCACCGCACCTCCACCGCCTACTTCTAGTCCACAGCTCCGCCTCGTCAAGCTCCGTCTTTTGCGCCTGCGTTCGGCTACAGTCGTCGAGGTGAGAGGCGGTTGTGGTCGGTTTTTCGTCTCCGCACCACCGTGGTCGAGCTCGCCGGAGCTCGTGCCCGCGCGGACAGCCGGCTCTACCTTCCTATCAACTTCCTTCCATGCGCACCGTGCCCGCCTTGCCCTTGCGCATCTTGTGCGCGCCCCCGTGCCTTGCAGTGGCCGGGAGGTGCCCGCACACGAGCATGCCGCGCCGCCGTGTCGCACGGTGCGCCGGCGGGGCGTGTCCCCTTCGCTTCGGCCGAGCTGCGCCAAGTGGCCGTGGGTCGAAGCCCCTGCCAGGCCGAGTATGGCCGTGGGCCAGCTGGTTCCCACGGGCCGGCCCAGTAGCAATAGAAGGTTTTCGTTTTTAGTTTTCTTTATTATTTGAAAAGAGAAATGATTTGGAAAATGTTTGGATACTCAAATTTGCTCCAAATCTGTTGAAATAAATTTTGCTAGGTTCCTTATCACCAGATCTACTTGAGAAAATTATTGCATGTCATTTTTGAGATACTTTTCTATAGAACTTTATTTAATCATTGATATTGCTGATAACTTGAAAAATGTGTAGAAAAACCTATAAGCTTCAGAAAAATATGATTTCCAAGTTTGTTAATCTTCTTATGCAATGTACTTCCTAGGAAAAATATGTGTCATGCATGTGCTGTAGAAAAATTTTGAGGTGTAGTTCAAGTACCTTTAATGGCTGATTTTTGTTATTTTTGCTAGAGAGCAAAATTTGTATAAAACATGCATGTGATAATTTTTGTACAGTGATTAATTGCTGTGTAGAACATAGGAAAAATACTAACTCTATTGTTTGGCACTTTTCACAGTACAAAGTATTTTCATGTTCATAATTAGGCCATAGCTTGTTATTTTTGTGTAGGCTAATCCACTCATTCAAATACCATGAAAATCTGATGTTAGACTACTGAGGGTAGTACTGTGCTATGGTAATTTTCTAAGATTTTTCTAAGCAATAAAAATAGATGTTACTATTCAAACCTATTATTAATTAGGGTTTAATCAAGTGTTGCTTTATGTGTGATTAAGGAATTAGTAAAGCTTTGGTGTATCTTTGAAGCATTTAATAAGATGTGTTGACTTAGCATATTAGTAGTAGAAGAGAATGCAGTAGATGACATGTGCTTGTAGTATATGTTCTTGGATGATGTTAACTACCTTGCATTCAAGCCTATCCATTGTATTTATCTCATCCGATGCACCGATTGCATAAGCACTTACGCACATTGCATCATACAGGATCGCAAATTGAGAACCCAGTCGTCATACTCGAGGAGCCCGAGGAGCAGCTCGAAGTGCAGCCGCAGGAAGTGCCCGAAGCCGACGAGGACGACGTTGAGGAACTTCCGGAGTGCCCCGATCACTGCCCGAGCTCCTTCGAGAGAGGCAAGCCCCGGAGCATTTTCTCCCCGGTTTGCAATTATTAATTAAATGCTTTACTTTAATTGATGCATTACGTTCAGGAGTTGTTTGCAACCGTTGCTGCATTATACCTTGTCTACCTTTGTTATACTATATCCTTGTTACCCTGGTATGCGCAGTCGAGTCAATGCTTAGCTGGCTTAGATCGGTAGAAGTCGGGTGATTTCCTGTCACCTGCGAGCTATAGGTGGTTACCTAGATCTGCTTGGATAACTATGTAGTCATGGTATAACTAAGTGTTAAATGAAGTTGAGACCGGATGGAGACTTACAGAGTTTTGAACTATAGTGCTTTCCGTCTGTGTCGATTAAGGACCGACCGTTGTTGGGCCTCGAGTCATGTTGAACGCATGCCTTACATTTAGCTGGCCAGATAAAGTACCTTCCGACCGTGAAGCTGGGAGATTATTCGGGCCGAGTAGATTGCTCGCAGCGCACTGTGCCGGAGCAGGTGTGGTAGGACACGGGGGCGAGATGATAAGACCAAAGTGCAGTCGGTCGGCCCCCGGGTACATGTGGTTCCTGGCAAACTCGAGACTCCTGGATAGTTGACTGGGTGATCAATACCTCACTTTAGCGGGTGAGTGAGGTTTGTGTAAGGAATAAATCACCAGCTGGTTAGGAATCGATTCGAATCGCCATCGCTCCTGGATAGTGAGCACTTGACTTGAGTTACTTCATCGTAGTAATGTTAATGGAACACTTGGACAGTTATAATGCATATGACAATATGGAAGTGGTTAATGATCATTGGTTATCATTATTGGCTTAATCACATGTTTGCTCTAGTATAGGTGCAAATCTAGTCGACATGTTATAATTAATTAACTTGGCAATAATGTCTTTAGAAAGGTTTTTGAAATGCCAAAAATGCTTTCTTTATAAATGAGTCAGCTACCCTACTATAAAGCCCTTCATAATCCTTGGTGTCACTTTATTTTCGGTTATGTCGGGTAAGTCTAGCTGAGTACCTTCTCGTACTCAGGGTTTTATTCCCACTTGTTGCAGATGGGCAGATGTATTACGGCTACTGTATCAACTGCCTCTATCCTGCGATGGGTGATGCTTAGGACCATGGGCATGGTCATTCCGTATGTCTCGTCTAATGCTTTTGTTGGAGATGATCATCAGCTAGCACTGTATTTGAACTCCGTGTGAGTGCGTGTGGTTTTAAACAAATGGCTTCCGCTACTTTTATTTGAACTCATTTTGTAATAACTATGTTTAAACTCTGATGTATCTGAGATGCAAACTTTTTATGTAATATGTGATGGTGACCGCTAAACTTATTATGATCTTGGCTGAATGGGAGTTGGTTTGAAATTCTTCGTGATTTCACGGACTACCGGGTTATACGGGATTAAGTTTGCTAAATCGTCTACTCTGGCGGATGATTTTCTTACTTAATTTTGTATAATTGGTCGGATCTGTTACATTCCCCCTAGGAAGCGCTGTTTTAGACCTCTCCCTTTTGATTGGATGCGATGGCTCTAGAAGTGACGCGCTGCGGAGCGGATGCGATCGTTGGGCGCAGAAGTTGAAGCGCTGGTTCGATGGCTATATAAGGGGGGGTAGGTGAATGCTCCCCCATCCCCATCAAAGCCATCGCTTTCGCTGTCGTTGCTTTCTAAGTTCTTTCCTTGTTCTTAGTCTTCGCTTGGTTGGCACTTGCATTTGCTCCCTTTTGTTCTTTCTGAGTCTTTGAAGTGGCTTCGCCTGTTAGTCCTCCTCCCTGTGGGCTACTTTCTTCGGTCCGTACCGCCATCTTCTCGGCGTTAGGGCGAGTGGGTGGTCTGCGTGTTTCGAGGAGTGTATGGTTGCCAGTGCGGAGGCGCAGGGGCTTGAGGAAAATCTTGCTGGTGTTGAAGCCTCCATCGCCGACTTGATAACTGCTGAGGAGGCAGGAGACATGGTTGGCCCATCCAGGACATGGGATTTTGGGCCTTCTCTCATGACGGAGTATATGATCGACGAATTGCCGAAGTTGGGCTGCTTCGGTGAAGCTAAGTTGAAGCCTCCGCCAGGAGAGACGGTCCCTAAGCCGCAAGCTGCTGATGCCATGGTCTTCAAAGATTTTTTTCTTTGCGTCCTTCGCTTTCCTATGGCCCATTTTCTTCATCAAGTTCTGGAAGCATTTGAGGTACAATTGCGTCACCTTACACCCAATGGTATCGTCACTTTGAGCAAGTTCTGTTGGGCCTGTTTGTCTTATGGTGCGGAGCCCAATATTGGTACCTTCTGTGAGTACTATGAGCTGCAGCGTCAGCCTAAGCTGGTGGGCGAAGGCCAGTTGATAGGCCAGTATGGGAGCTGCACTTTCATGCCGAGGAGGAATCAAAAGGGCGAGAAGTTGGAAATTTATTTTGCTCAGAAGAACAAGTGGTCAAAGGATTGGATGCAATACTGGTTTTATGTGAGGACCGACAACTTGACCTCCACTGGCGAAGATGGGAGGAAGAATACTTGGTATCCGTTGACTTCCGTGATGACTCTGATGAAGCCTTCGACTCAAGGTACCCTAGGGCCAGGGACTGCTGAGGGGCGCGAAGCCTGCGATAAGCCTTTTGCTTTGGCCTACCGGTACTCTAGAGGTCAAGGTCTGGTGGAGGAGATGGTGGCGGCTAACTGCTGGCCTCTTGGCAGGAAAGAGCCTGCCATGACTATTGAGATGGTACACCTTCCGGTCTTCGGCGAAGGTGTTGGGGTTCCCTTTCCCCGGTTCGGTTTTCAGCTGAAGGAGAGTAGAGTTGCTGAAAAGTTTGTGAAGTCTGTGGAGGCTATAAACATTGGTGTACCTGCAAGCATTATTATTCACGTTCATATCCATACTAGACTCTTAATCAAATGTCTTCCTTTGGGAAAATATAAATAATGATACCCTTAATACTTCCTGGTGAAATGCTATAATGATAGCTCCGTGGGCTTGCATATAAATATCTAAAATTGTTAAGGAACTATCAAGGCTATTACTTAGTGGCACTGCTACTTACTAGTGATGTTGCTAAGTAATACCAACAAGGCACTTCTGGCACCATTGCTGGAGATACAAACCTAGTAGCTACACTAAGAAGTATCAACAAGCATTTCTGGCGCCGTTGCCGGGGATGGATTCTATCTCCATACTTGGTGATTGTGCTAAGAAATGCCAACAACGTCCCACTGGATAGCTCTACCGCTTGACCACAGGCCCATTCATAGTTTTTTTTAATTTTTGTCGTGTGTTCTCCTCTTTGTTGAGGTGTGAGTGTATGTACTTGTATCTTTTTGGCTGTGTATATCATTCATGGATATAAAGACCAAATTAATGAATCCATTAGCTTAAAAAAATAAGGCATCATGGCCCTCTTCAAATGAGTCGCGTCAGCATTGTGTGCCTAACCTAGCTGCAAGGGCAATGCGGAAGAGGTTGATATTCTAGACCCCGAGGGTCCCATGAAGCTAACCCTTTTCCACGTTGGTGTTGCACTTATTTCAGGTAGGCCAAGGAACGGAGCTAGAGGCCAAGAGTCAGATAAGCCATCGGCAAAGCCTCTCGGAGCAGGCAACCGAAGTTGGAGGGAGCCCTCGGGATGAGGGATTAGAATGACATTGGTGATTAGGATACCTCTAGCTAGTGAGAGGCAGTGGTTAGTACCTGTCCATGCAGGGATTTTTTGTCATTGACTCAAGGGATTTGCATGTAGTGCGCGCATAACCGCATATATGATTTAACTACCTGTTATACTGCACACATGACAGATTATAGACCAACAAACTGACAGAGCACACGACCATTAGCCATCGATTTTTACAGAGCACGAACATAGCCATTGTTGTTATGGGACATTCAGTTTTTTTTTTTCACAATCAGACCGTGACAGCATTAAGTTGTTCTGCTTTTTGGTTGGCCCAACAATCTCATAAGACCTCTACTGGGCTTTTCTCGGATAGTTTAATCTTTATTGCTGGTACCAACAAACTCTTTTCCTGCCCGAGCAAGATGCTAGGCTGCCCAACGAAAACAAACTTGTGGTCATGTCGATCGAGGAGACTACCGAGGCCAGTTTAATTGATTTATTTAAACAAAAGCAGAGTTAGCCCAGAAGCAGGCCTGCTCGCTAGGGATTAATTTATTTCCTCTCTTCTCCCGTGCATATATTGAGCCATTAAAGGACGAGCAAACTATGGGAGTCATGCAACTTTCTGATCTGAGGCATTCAGTTTCTGAAACCGAGAAACTGTGCTGCATCCTGCATGGTAAACTATGCTTGCGGTCATTTATTCAAACACAGATCAACCTGAAACGCAGTATATATGCATATAGGTGTGGTGCAGTGCCGGTCCTGTGTTTTATAGGGCCTGGAGCGGCACACGCAATCAGGGCCCCCTAATACAGCCATCTTAATAATAAATAATACTATATGATTATATATTAAATGTTACAAATAAACACTTGAAATATATAAGCAATATTTTATGAAATAATTTATTTGTACTCAGTATCATTCGAAATCTTGTTTGATGTTGCATATAAATAGACATGTTTAATTTAGGACAAAAGTAAAACGATTTACTGCTTCTATTTCAAATTATAAGAAAATTTTGTTTTAGATTCATATCCTTTGCTACGCACCTAGATATATGGTATGTTTAGAAAACATCTTATAATTTGAGATGTAGGCAAGCGAACGCTAGACCAGTTGGTCTAGCTGTGCGCTTTGTACCCTGCCGGCCAGAGTTCGAACCCCCTTGGGGGTGGATTTGTTGGCCGGAGGAGACGCAATTTATTTGCGGGTTGAAAAAAAAAATCCCCTCGTCCGCCCCATACCAAAGCACAAGTCTAAGGCCAGCCCAGTCTCACAGGAGGTGTGGTGCCGCTGTGTATGGGTGGGGCAGAGATTCGGGGGTTTTCTCGACCTGCGTGAGAATGTCTTTTTCTAAAGCACAATGCCTTGGGGCTTGTCTTACCCCATGGGTTAAGTTTTTTTATTTTGGGACGGAGGAAGTACAGTTTACATTGCAACTGAGGGAGTACATATTAAATCACCTTAAAATTCCTTTTAATATTTATTTATGCAAAATTATCACCGATCTAATAATAAACACTTGAACTTTAACATTTATTATTTATGCAAAGTTGATCATCCATTTAGCAGAACAGGAGGAATTAGTGATTCAGGATGGCCATTGGATTCAGAAATCTGGAGAGGAGGATGTGCGGGCGTGCAAGATTCCAAGACTACACCAGCGCGCGTTCTACTTTTTTTGAGCAAAGCGTCAGCGTTCTACTGGCTGGTTAGCTGCTGCTCAAAGCTCTACTACGTCCAATACAGGCTGCTGGGGCCCTTTGGCATCGAAGGCCTGGAGCGGCCGCCCCGCTCGCCCTGCCCCAGGGCTGGGCCTGGTGCGGTGTTATAGCAAACGATGAGGTATACCAGTCGAATGCAACAACTATGGAGGTACCCAGAGAACAGAAAGAGAGCTAAAGTTTGTACCTAGAAACAGAGTTCACCCAACGTATGAATCTTGCTCACTCTGACTCACCCAACGTAGAAGAGGGCTAGGTAACGCACAAATACATTGCGTACTATTCCACCAGAAATACACGATAAAAAGCAGAAAATACTGGGCAACTGTGTAACACAGAATCAGAGCCTACTCATCAAAAGTGGGCTTTTAAGCATTTTGCATTTCAGTGTGTCACTTACTCTGACTCGCCGTGTCTGGTAATTGGCCAGCGAGGAAAGCTTTGGATGGAATGCAGTAGTAATCAAGTAACAATGTTGTTTCTACTGCTTTGGATGTGGTAACAGCTATCGACAAAAGCATTTGTGTGTGCCAGTTGTGTAAATGAAATATATGAAAAATGTACGTGCTTGTTCATGTACATGCATTGGAAGCAACAATTGCATGGGCTTGTACGTTCCATGCATGCACGTAGGTATGTTCAATTGTTCATGACGTGCAAATGGAAGAAGCTAACAGGCGCAGCCATACACTGCACCAGTATACGACTTGAGCCGTCCAGAACCTTCTGGAAGCTCGGCCCAGATACATGCGGCCCGCAGGTGCGGCCGGGATACATACGTACGCTTCCAGTGCACGGCGTTGTATTTGGCCCACGAGCCAGGAAGGAGGCTACGTGCCAAGATGATCACGAAGGCAGTCACCACCGCTGATCACCTCTACACGTACGCGGTGCGCCGAGGAGCATGAAGAAGACGATGGCCGCCGGCCAAGGATAGAGGAGCGCTGCAGCGACGCAGCACCTGTTCATCTACTACGTGCCGCCGGCCAGGACGACACAATGGCCAGGAGAAGCTTCCGGCAGAACACCTCCGATTAAGCTATCCTGATGGTCGTCATTGTCGTCTCCAAATAAATCAGAGTTGTCTCCATGTAGCCTTTAGCAAAGGCATCGGGCCTCGTCGTGCGGATCCCATAAAGAAGTCAAGTGTTCGACCTCGTCGGTCACGAACAAAGTAATTCTGGCCTCGTTGGTCACGGAAAAGAAACGTCCTAGGCTAGTCGGTCAGGGGAAGAAAATGACTTCACATGTTCACCGGCATTGATGGTGCGGACGGTGGTGTGATAATTGTGAGACTTGTGCTCATGTAGTACTTAGGAGATTTCTCCTTGATTGAATTTCCGAGATCATTGGCATGAAACTTGGTCAGCTTGCCAATTATATATATGCGCGTGAACTCGAGCGCTTTGTCATGACTACTTAGAATCATTTGCGGGTACCGAACCCAAATGAGTTTCCTAGCCGAACCTGTATCTCGGATGGGCCGAGAAGTCAATATTGGGACAACAATTAGCCGAGCAACATTCCCCTAAAAAAAATTAGCCGAGCAGCATTATCGAACTAGCTTGTGACTTGTGCAGATGTGCACTTTGCACGTACAAGCTTGCATGGTACTGTAGTCTTTCTCTCGCGGCGGTGCCATCGATCTGTTGCGCAGGAGCGTCGGTCGGCGCGCGCGGCGAGTTCGATTTCAAATTTGAAACGGAAGTTGATGGGCCGAGCAACTTGAAGATCCCCACAGCACATACGCACAAACACTAGCTATATATATATATATATTTGAATTCATCAACACCGCCTTAACGTTTCGGCACGTGCTGCCGCAGTGGCGTCTGGCGTACATTCTTGTGTACACGTACAACTTGCATGGGCCTTGCACAAATCATTTCCTGGAGGCCCGTAATTAAGATTAGTGACCGCTAATGGCCGGTGCTAATCAGCCCAAATAATCTTCACGAACTCGGCCCCGCATGCTAGCGCAAACCGGGCAAAATAATATACAATTCTTATGCCACAATGACTGTGCATTTGTACACGTCTTTGTACACGTATACGCCGGGCAATAGGCTTAATTAGCAACACGCTAATTATATTATCCAAAAGATCTAGGCCTAGAAGTAGAGATGAAAACGGTCGAAAAACTCTCAACCGTTTTCTACTTCTACGTTTGAATACGAAAACGAAAGCGAAAGCGGTAAAGCCGGATACGAATTTATGGAATATCAAGAATTTCGAAAACGAGCTAATTCGAGCAGATTTATGTCGAACTAGGTCGGTATACAAAAAATCAATACGGAATATTGACCCATAGGATCAAGTGCATAACAATTAACAAGTGCATAACCAAGTGAATAACAATTAACAAGTCCTAGAACTTCCATAAAAAGTATCTCCATTTCACCATTTGACACTATATAAGGAAGATATGATTTTTCTAAGGCAACAAGTGCGTGTACGCGATTAATATACTGTCAAAGCTTTGTTTAATCTTTTTAACATCTTAAAGACCTCAAATGAAGAAACTAAAAACTATAAAGTTGTAGATCTCATCGAGAGCTACAATTTTCATATAAAAATCATCTTCATCCGAGAACGTATGAAAAAGATACAATTTTTCTAAGGCCCGACATTTAGGGGGCCAAATTCGGTTTAAATTGAATTTCGAATTCGGGATATTCCGAATTACAAGTAGAAAAGTAGAAAACGGTCGGAAAACGGCTAAACCGTTTTTGTTCCCATTTCGAATTTGATGTTATGAATTTCGAACCGAATTCGAATTTGTCCGAAAATACGAATTCAATCAGATCAAATATAGAAAATAATGCAGTTCATTACGGGATATTTCCGTACCGTTTTCATCCCTACCTACATAGATGTCTCGGCAAGCCACATGTGAGAGAGAACACTTGGATGGGCCATGCATGAGCCCAATATTGTTAATTGGCCATTGTGCTAATTGATGGTTATTAGGCAACTCGTTCATCTTTAAGGCCCAAATGTTTATATACCCCATATTTGGTAGGCATCACGTAATTGTCAAATTATTTTATAGGCCTCATAGGACTCATGCTAAATAGGCTATGTAATAATATTACAACATGCCAAAATTCCATCATACAGTGGGTTCAAGGGGTGGGCCAGGTGGGTGGCGCGGCGAGGCGGCAGGAGTGGGGGCCGGGGCGGGGGCCCAAGCGAGGACGACGCTGGCGGAGCCATCGCGCTGGAGGTTAGGGGACGCCAAGGTTGAGGGGGGCGGGGCGAGGACAAGCGCAAGCGTGAGGAGGAAGACAACGGTTGCAGGGTGGAGTCGGGTCGCACGTGCTCCCGGAGCGCGTGACCAGTGGCGCTTTATCGCGGTCCTTCTCTAGGACCTCAAAACTACATTTAAACTTTGGTAGAGTGAATACAAGGGAGTTATTTCTTTCTTTTCGTCAGAAGTGGCTCTGGGGTAAAGTGGTGAGGGAGTAATGCGCTGAGGGAAACTACACTTGTGCATATATGGCATAGAAATGGAATAATTGTGAAAAAACACATGTAACTGCCCAAATTAAAATAAATTCCATGACACGACAGCCGTGACAACGTTCCTCACTACAATTTAAATACATAAATAATACAGTAGCCAAGATCATAGCAACGAAGTGAATGAAAGTGCTAGCTTCATCAGTTGGAGAAATTCCGCAAAGCAAACTGGACCCCCGATGGAGCTCTTGAAGATGGGCAGGCATGCATGCATGCGGAGGCACACGAAAACCAAATTTAAGCCTCATTTAACATAAACACACATATCATTTATGTTCCAAACATACTTGCAGGTACGCCAACAATAAGTGCTAGAGCGAAATGAAATATACTAAACAACAGGCACGATCGTCGTCGATCAACATTATTAGAGGCCGGTTTAAAGCACGCAAAGGTCCATCAAGAGCACACAGAGATATGTGATCGTGTAGTAGACTGACACCAGCTCCATGCATGCAGGAGTACCAAAATGCTCCCAACGTCCTGAGATCCACCAACTTAAGCCGCAAACTCCTCCCATGGAGGATCAAGAGGCAAAAGGCTGAGTCTCCGAAGACTGTAATAAAAATCGTAAGGAAAAATAATTTTGATTAGCATTATCAGTCCAGCATTGATGATTCATGAAGGTCAATGGAAATGATGGATGAAGTCGGCTAAAACAATCAACAACAGACTACGGTACTTCGAAGTGTGTGTGAACCGTTGATCTAATTGTAAATTATTACATATTACCTGTTCTTATAAGAGGTGATAGAAGAAACACAGAATAAATATAGAAAAAGTCTACTTATTTGTTAGATCTAATATACATGCACGCATGATCTGACTTTGGTATTTGATGCAATAATGTGACATGTGGATGAGATATAAAGGATCTTGCTTTACTAACATGTTCTTTTCTTGTAACTTGACAAAATAAAGATCAAGAGTGATATACCTGTAAAATTAATTTTTTAAATGTGGAACCACTAACGTTATCTGTAATGATCTTTTCAACATGAGTAGATCCATTTTTAACAGCAAAATCATGTTGATGGTATACGTGATTTATTTGTCACTAGCCATAGCACAACACTTTTAAAACCAACATCATGTTAAAAATTAATGTTCTTGCGTACTCAAACATATAGTCCATATGTGACAACAGTAACAAGTATATACTTAACTGTATCTATTTTCTTAGAAAAGTGATAATAATTACTTCATATGCACAGTAGCACAGGCAGATGAAATTAAACAAGGAAGCTAGGACGCCCTAGACGAAATTTAATTGTCCTACTAATTCTACAAATCAAGGGCTATGATTTTCTAGGCATATTGTTACTATAATAATAATATAGTAATGGAGAAGTAGTACATGTTAGTGCCTCAGTGGAATGGGGAATGGAATGTGGTTATTAAACAAGTTAGGCAGCTTGTACGAACCTCTTCATCGTCGCTGTGTACTGGTTGTGCCATCATATCTTCATAAACTTTGAATACGTTGAATCTGTGTACTGGTTGTGCCATCATATCTTGAAGTCGAGTTTGGGAGTATTGGGATGGAGTTGTGCTTGGCGCCTGAGCTCAGCCTCTACCTTGTCCACGTCATCAGGGAAGGCATCCTTACAGTCGAGACGTGCCTCGACATAGCATAGCGAAGGGAGGCACTCCATGTCCAAGTCGAGATTGTCACTCCGGGTAGGGTGCCCATCCTTGTAGAACGCCCTGACTGGGACAGTGAACCAAAGGTCGTGGAGGTTTGGCATCACAACAGGGGCCGGCGCTACTCTGTTGCTGCAGCCCGCGTCCTCTGCTTTGGAATCAAATACCATAGCATCCTGTCCTCCCCTCCAGATGCTAAATGAAGCACTAGTCAAGTCATCGTTGGTCACCAACTGGACCATCCAGTCATACAACTTGAGGCTTCTCAACTTGTGGAAGAAGACATCATGGGAAGCAATATTAACTACCACAGCCTGCTTATGAGAAGCCGTCCCATAATTAGCTGGATCAATACGGAGGAAACGGAGTTCTGGCAGCCCACCCAAGGCTCTCAGACCTGCCTCGTCCATATGACCCACATGCAACCACAAGTAGGAAAGGTTGGGGAGAAGCCTGGGATCTATGAATGATGGCACACAAGGGAACCTGATGCCTTGTATACGCAGATGCCTGAGATGTTCCGAAAGCACAACTTTGTCCCACTCTGTTGAGGCAGGGCTACTTTCACGGAACTGA
The DNA here is from genome assembly GCF_019320115.1 of Miscanthus floridulus. NCBI lineage: Eukaryota > Viridiplantae > Streptophyta > Magnoliopsida > Poales > Poaceae > Miscanthus > Miscanthus floridulus. Next base: position 41,426 of record NW_027098460.1, on the reverse strand, counting down.
AAAACATGCAGATGCAGATGCTCGAGCTCCTGCAGATTGCCTAGTGACTTCAAAAGTTCTGCCTGCACGCTCTCATCCAGCCTGCCTATGCCAATCACACGGAGCACCCTCAGTAGGCTCTGGTTGCCCAGCTCCTTCAAAAATTGCCTCTTGGGCTCAAAAGACAGCATGCGAACACTTATCTGTAGCTCCTCCAGTGACGTCACCTTCTGGAGGAACCCATCGGGCACCTTCGTGCATTCGTCACATCTTATGCAAACCAACCGTGTTAGCAGGCTAACGCTCGATGGCAGTTGGACTTGCATACCATATCCTCCTATACCTTCCAAGTCCAGTGTCTGTAGAAGCTTTAGAGCTCCTATCGCCTCGGGGAGTTCTTCGACATCTGTACCTCGTAGCCCTAGGTACCTCAGATGAACTAGTTTCCCAAGATGCTCAAGCCAGCGCCTGCCATACTGATGTGAGGTGCACCTCTCTAAAGCTAGCACATGTAAGAGTTTAATGCTCGGATGCAATACCAAACCACGGATATCACACCCAAGGGCAACCAGTGACCTCAGTTGTGTCATGTCCCTATGACTGTCAGGATGAGATTGATCCAGCAATATCCTGTTCTGGTGTGCTATCCGGCGCACCTTGTGTCGTGATGATGTTCCTCCATCCTCATTTGAGATAGTGATGAAGTTTTCCTCTCCTGCCAGGTCACGAATAAGATCAAGGACCATGTCATGAACACGGCAGTGATGTATGATGCCGTCCAATACTGATTTCGTCCCTTGGATCATGTTTCTGTTTATGAGCTGATGGAAGTATTCCTCTCCCCGCTGAAACAGGCTTGTTCCTGTTTTCTTCTCTATAAAGCCTTCTGCTACCCATTTCCATATCAAAGAATCTTTCTCGATCTGATTGTCTTCGGGATACACACTTAGGTACAGTAAGCAGGTCTTTAGATGAGAAGGCAGATCATAGTAGCTAAGGGACAATATCCACACAGTATCATCTACTTGCTTGTTCTCTCTGCCACAATAGAAACCACGAGAGCTGTAGACCTCAAACCAATCCTCTCTTGATTTGCCCACCAACAAGCTAGCCATTGTGATGATAGCTAATGGCACACCGCCACATTTGTCCAGAATTTTTTGGGATGCCTCTTCAGGATGATGAGCAGGACATTTGTCTTCACCGCCATATAGCCTCATATAAAAGAGCTTCTTTGAGTTATCATGTGAAAGAGGGCCAAGCTGGTAAACTTCATCGCCACAGGCTACTTCAAGATTTCGAGTAGTTTTGACTACTCTACTTCCGTTATTGCTCCGATGCAAAGCTGATCCTATTGGTTGCCAGGAATTTATGTCCCATACGTCATCAATAACGATGAAGTACCTACCAAAAAGACAGTACAAATGAATAGGCAGAGTTAGTAAACCCTGGAGTATCTATCGTCTATACTATACTATACTGTACATAGGAGATGAAATCTGTACTATACGAGTATTGAATTTGGGTGATGTCTCACTTTTATTTAGTCTTTGAAAATTACATACTAGTGGTACTTTATAGATTTTTAGACAAAGGATGAAAATCCAGATTCCTCTACTCAAGGTAGAATCTGACAGTGGTACTTTATAACTTTGTATTATCAAATATAAATTGCCTAGCAAAAAAGGAGTATTGTGACACAACTGCAGCTTTGATTCATAATGAAAAAAACAAACATCTTAGATTTTGTTTATCAAATATAAATTCCCTAGCAAGAAGAAGTATTAATTGTACCACAACTGCATCATCGATACATAATGAGAAAGAAACATCTTCAAATTAAATGGTAAATGTATGTATGCTCCCCAATAGTATGTACACAGCACAAGCGGTGGTGTAGCGCATATATATATATATATATATATATATATATATATATATATATAATCATAAATTGAAACAGAGAAACTATAAGTAATCTGGTGACAACTGATTAATGCATACCTCTTGTTTTCAAGGAATTCTCGGAGTTCGCCAATGAGCAGTTGTAGGTCCTTTACATCACGAATGGCCTGGTACATATTTTGGTCGAGACGAAAGAAGATGCTGGTGAAGACTTGCACCAGGTCAGGATTGCGGCCAACCGAAACAAAGGCTCGACAGTCATATCCCGTACTCAGCTCGTCGTAAACTGCCTTGGCAAGAGTGGTCTTGCCCAGACCACCAGCTCCGACCACAGAAACTATCTTGGTCCGGTTGCTGCTGCTGGAGGCGCCAGCATCTCCATGGCCGTGGGTCGATGACTGAAGCATGGCTATGAGCTCCGCCGTCGTCCTCTCGATGCCGATAATCTGTGCTGCCTCTTTGTGCATGTCCACAAGGCGGGGATCCAGTTTGGTGGCCGGCGCAGCCACTGCAACGGGTATGGAGTACCTGTCGCGGCGGCCCGACACCTCCTGGAGTCGTTTCTTCATGTCCTCGATCGCGCCGGCGATGTCGTGGCGCGCCTTGCTCTTCTTCAACAGCCTGGCCATCTTCTTCTTGAGACGTTTAAGCAAGCCTTTCTTGCTTTTAGTCTCAGCAGGGGCGGCCCCCTCCACGACATCGACGAGGACGGCGTCGAGGATGTCCTCCATGTCGTAGGACGCCTCTCTGACCTCGCGAGCCCAAAGCCAGACCTGTGGACCCAGCTGCTCCGGCGGCGTTTCACCCAAGTTGCGGAGAGCCGTGTGCGCACTCTCGAGCTCATTTTTCAGATACTCGATTTGCTCTGGCAGGCCCTTCTGCAGCTTGTACTCCCCGTGCAGGAGCTCGCCGAGCTTGGTGACGATGCTGCCCACTGCCCCGGCCACAAGATCCATGTCGACCGCAGGATGGAAGATTGGTGACGTTGAAGACCAAGAGAGATTCCGCACATGCGGAAGCTCGGGGAAGAAGCTCGGTGGCGGCGGCGGATTTCGGAACTCGGCAGTGGAGGATATCGGAGCTCTTATGAGGAGCAGCCCCGCAGTGGAGGATCTCTGAGCTCACGCGGGGAGGAGAGCCCGGCAGCGGAGCACGAAGCGCGGAGTCGGCGACGCGTGGGGAGGAGTCTAGCCTCCATGTGTTCGAGAACTGTAGTTTATGCTTCACGAGGCGAGGAGTGTGGACGGTGTACTCATGCGAGCAGCAAATTGAGGAAAAAATCTATAGCAGTCAATAAAAATAAAGTTAAAAAAATCAAAATTTAGATTCATGACTTAATATATGTGATGCCACAAGGGTCACCATACTTAATAGCAAGGAAACAAGCTAATTGCATATTAAAATATATAAGGTGCCATGCAAAATAAAAGTATGAAAATGCATGAAAAATATACAAGTGAGTCCCTTGAAAAAAAAATTATAAGTTTATGATCATTAGATATAGACTACAAAGTATCTATTTTGTCAATTTTGTAGAAAATAAACAAAGAAAATATACAATTTAATATAAGTAATTTTTTATTAATCAAATAAAATATATTAAGAGTATATCTTTTAAAATTTTAGCCCGTGCGAGGGCATATTGATAGACTAGTAACAATAATTCATGGTGACTGCATGCAGGGGAAGGGTGTAAATTCATTGCTCCACCGCACGCATCTTTCTAGGACCTCTTGTCGCCCATGCTCGTGAAGATGCACTCACCGACTCGTGGTAAAGATGCCTACTACAGACTGGTCACTCTTGTGGCAATAATGGATACATTTTTCACCGAATGACAAAGCCTTGTGATCATGCACAGCTGGCACTACCGGAAACCGGCGATTTGCCGAGTGCCGAGTGTTTGCCGAGTGTATTTTATCGGGCACTCGGCAAAGACCGTGTTTGCCGAGTGCCAAATAAAATACACTCGGCAAACAAAAACACACGGCAAAATACGTCTTTGCCGAGTGTTTTTTTCTGGCACTCGGCAAAGATGTATTTTGCCGAGTGCCTTTGTTTTGGCACTCGGCAAAGAAGCTTTTTGCCGTGTGCATTTTTTTTTGCCCTCGGCAAATCATTTTTTCGAAGCAATTTTTGAGGCCCTAAATGAATTCAAATGAAAAACTTTTCAACTACAAAGTTGTATAACTTCTCAAGATCTACAAAGTTTATTTTGGTCATTTCTTCATTTGACAAAGCGACAATAACGTTGTTCATAAAATCTACATCTCTCATATCTCTCATATTAGTTTCATGAAAGTAGAAGATACATATATAAGATTTGTGAACAATGTTACTACCACTATGTCGGATGAACAAATGACCAAAATAAACTTTGTAGATCTTGATAAGTTATGAAATTTTGTAGTTGGCAACATTTTGATTTGAAATCATCTTGTCATGCAAAAACGACGTTTGAATTTGAAAATTTTAAAATTTGAATTTTTCAAACGACCTCGGATGAAAAAACTTCCTAAATGAAAATTGTAGATCTCCAAAAGTTATGAAACTATGTAGTTGACAACTTTTTGATTTGAAATCATCTTATCATGCAAAACTATGTTTGAATCTCTCAAATTTAAAATTCAAATTTTTCAAACGACCTCGGATGGAAAAACTTACTAAATGAAAATTGTAGATCTCAAAAAGTTATGAAACTTTGTAGTTGACCACTTTTTGATTTGAATTCATTTAGGGCCTCAAACAAGCAATTTACTCTCAGTTTGCCGAGTGTTTTTTTTTTAACACTCGGCAAAGCCGTATTTTGCCGAGTGCCTATGTTTTGGCACTCGGCAAAGAGGTATTTTGCCGTGTGTATTTTTTTGGCCCTCGGCAAATCAGTTTTTCGAATCAATTTTTGAGGCCCTAAATGAATTCAAATGAAAAACTTTTCAACTACAAAGTTGTATAACTTCTCAAGATCTATAAAGTTTATTTTGGTCATTTCTTTATTTGACAAAGCGACAATAACGTTGTTCATAAAATATACATCTCTCATTAATTTCATGAAAATAGAAGAGAGATATATATGATTTGTGAACAATGTTACTACCACTATGTCGGATGAACAAATGACCAAAATAAACTTTGTAGATCTTGAGAAGTTATGAAATTTTGTAGTTGGCAACATTTTGATTTGAAATCATTTTTCATGCAAAAATGACGTTTGAATTTGAAAATTTGAAAATTTGAATTTTTCAAACGACCTCGGATGAAAAAACTTCCTAAATGAAAATTGTAGATCTCCAAAAGTTATGAAACTATGTAGTTGACAACTTTTTGATTTGAAATCATCTTATCATGCAAAACTACGTTTGAATCTCTCAAATTTAAAATTCAAATTTTTCAAACGACCTCGGATGGAAAAACTTACTAAATGAAAATTGTAGATCTCAAAAATTTATGAAACTTTGTAGTTGACCACTTTTTGATTTGAATTCATTTACGGCCTCAAATAAGCAATTTACACTCGGTTTAGTATAATATATTGGGAACTAAAACGGATTCTAGACACAAGTGACAGTGTGGTGTAGTGGTAGAGGAGGTTTGTGCGCAGCGAGAGGTCTTGGGTTCGAATCCCGTCGGCCGCGTAGCCGTGAAATTTACGCGAAAAAAGCCGGAGATGGATGGGCGCTGACCGGTGGGGGCCTCCACCAATTAAAAAAAAATTTCCATTTTTTTTGGGTAAAAATTTCCATTTTTTTCGGGTTTTTTTTCGGTTCCAACTTTGCCGAGTGTCGGCACTCGGCAAAGGCTTTGCCGAGTGCCCGATAAAAGACACTCGGCAAAGACGTCTTTGCCGACTGTTTTTTTGCCGAGTGCTCTTTGCCGAGTGCAACACTCGGCAAAGCCTTTGCCGAGTGCAAATTGGGCTTTGCCGAGTGCCCCTGGCACTCGGCAAATTCACTGAGTCCCGTAGTGTGGGCATGCATTGACGCGCTGTAATTCAACAAAACGCAAGGACGAACACATTAGTTTAGTTGGCCACTTGGCCAGGGCAGCAGCAGGCCCAGTAATTCATCAGCAGGGAGATGGCACTGCCCACTAGCGCTGGTCGCTGGCTGTCAGCTGGGCATGCAGTGACGCGCTTGAATTCATGAGAACGCAAGGACGAACAGACTTGTTGGCCACATGGCCGGCGCAGGGGCACAGGTCAGCAGCTGGCCGGCTCAGTAATTCATCTGCATCAACACACAGCTGTGCCCACTAGTGCTAGTCGGTGGACCCTCATAGGCATCTTCCTGACGAGTGGTTGCGCTGCACTGCACCCTTTAATGTCCAGCTGGGCTGTTTTGGTTTGGGCCGGCTGGGTCTTCTGAGAAAAAGGTGTTCTGTGGGATGCGTCTGCCGTGTAAAGGTGGGTTTGCATACACATAAATAGTTATTAGCAGGGCTAAAAAATTAAACCAAATTAGATATGCTTTGCTACCTAGTTGACTAGCAACTAGTTAAAGACGCGCTAGAGCTAATCCTACTATTACAAATTGGAGGCTCTAATGTTGCCTCCACGTTAATTCTCACTACGCGCTACACAACTATACATATGATTTGTAGGGCCGGCTCCTGGCTATTTCTATGTGTCGGATTGTTTTGCTCCAGCAATATCCAGCAACGTGATCGTGTAGACGGAATCGCATGGTAGTACACGAGACACAGAGATTTATACTGGTTCGGGGCGCGGTGCGCGCTAATCCCTACTCCAGTGGTGCAGCTTCTCTTGTATTCGTATGCTCATTTACAGGGGCTATTACTCCTAGCGACGATGTAGATGAAATAGGTGAAAGATGGATCCCATGCCCGAGGTCCCTACCCTCCTTTATATAGGCAGGAGAGGTAGGGTTACAGAGAGGGCGATCGGGCTAATAGATTACATTCCTAGTTTGTTACAACAGATTGATCCTAGCTATCATCCAGAGGACGATTGTGCTGTGGTTTGCCTTGATCTCCACGTTGGTGGATCGCGTCAGCCCTTGCGGGCCTCCCCTTGACGACTGTTGGACTGATAACTTGGTGGTGGTCATATATATGGGTGGCACAGGTACTCTTGGCCCATATCTCTGACAGTAGCCCCCGTAGGACTTAATGATAAGCTAGCACGTATCTTCAAGCCCTCAGAACGTCGCAGTCTCCCCTGTAAGTTCTGCGTACTGTGAGTACATAGTGAGCATCTTCGGGTGCCGAAGTTTCAAGCAGTGTAGCTAGATATTCCCAAGTATTGGGGAGCCAGTATGTTGCCGCTCGAGTACCAAGAGCATTTCTCGGGTAGCGAGAATCTTCTTCAAGCATCGAGTGAGGCGGTGGTACACCGTACATCAAGGAACGTCGTTCCCTGGTAGTTGTAAGTGCCTGGCTCGGGTGGTGCACCACATATCGGGAAACGTAGTTTCCTGGACGTGGCCCTCGGGCCGTTGTTAACATCACGTTCGGGTGGTGTACCCAATAACCAGAAGCGTAGTCTCTAGGACATCGTAGATACCATGCTAGGGTAAAAATACTGCTGTACTCGAGAAGTAGGTTCTCGACGTATTCCGGCGTGTAATTAGTGGTTGCGCATGATTAAGTCATAGCCGTAAAACAATAATGAGGATGGGATAGGTGCACCACCATCGCCCACACGTCACTAAGCCAGTTGATTTTTAGGGTGACCTATTGCAGGTCGTTTGTTAACGAGCACTAAGGGCGTCACGTTTTTCTTTCAGATCCATCAAGTAACGTGATTCGAATTTTCGTGAACCTCATTAGTGGAAGAGCGAGGATGTTTTCTCAGAGCCCTCGAGCTGGTAACGGGTAGAACGAGTGAACATCCGCTATCACTGAAAGGAAGTGGCAGGACAAAGCCTGACCAGCGGGGGCACGTCATAAAACTCTTTTCCCATATTCCAGGAGCTCTTACTTTGGTTATAGCCATGGGCCAACCAGTTTTCTGGTTTCCCACAAAGGGGCACACGCCCGCTGAAATATGGTACTTCGAGCTCTTCCGGGTATTGAGAAATTTACGTGACACTGAGTGCCAGAGGTTTTAGGATCGCACTGGCGACCGCCAAGATACCTCCCGGACTCTAGTAGGGGCAGGGTCGATAGTGAACGAGTCACTACCGCTTACACCTGCTGCATGGGTGAGCCGGGCCAAGTACCCGATCTGAGTGTTAGATCACTCGCCTACACCAGCTCGGGTGAGGGTATATTGAGAACGGACCGCTGGGATCCGTGGGTGATTTTGCTTACCGGGAGCTAGAGCATCAGTGTTTGTGGCTCGTTTTCCCACGCTCAAGAGTGCACGGTTTTGAAAATGTATTTCCAAAACTCTGCAGCAAAACCCACCATATGCATTTTGTGTGCCACGCAGAAATTTAGTTGTAGCGCTAGGAATAATTTATGGGATTAGAGAAATCGCTTCACATTTAAATTCCATTGCTTGCACTTTGTGAATATTTGACTGATTGTTGAATGCCAGCTTGATTTCTTGTGTGTTTTTTTGGAATTTATTTGCGGCACCAAAACAACCTCATTTAATTTCCAATTGCATTCTTAAAGTATTTAAAACATTTTCTTATATTATAGAGTTAGATAACACATCATGGTTATAAATAATATCTTATTAGGTCTAATTATTCCTTCAAATTTTCCCTCCTAATTTTACATTTAGCAAAATTATAGTTATTAGAAAAACCTAGAAAAAAATAATATTGTTACTTTTAATTTCTATAGAATAGATATAATATTTAGTTATTCTAAAATGTATATAGTACATCATGCACACAAGTATATTAGTATTGTTACTTACTCTAAATTTCTGGGAATTAGAAAATATGAAGCATTCCTGGCCCCCTCCTCTTTTCCCTCCTTCCCCTTTTCATCTTTCCCGCATGGGCCTGCCAGGCTTTTGGCCCAGCCCGCGCGCGCCTTTCCCCTCTTCCCTCCGCTTGGGCCGGCCCAACCAGGCCGCGGCCCAGCAGCATGCAGCAGCCCTCTTCCCTTCCCTCCTCTCGCCGACGCATGGGGCCCAGCCGTCAGCATTGTCTTCCCCAGGAAGTCAGCGATGCACTGTACTCAAGTCGCCGCCACCGCTGACCTCCCGTCGCGTCCCAGCTGTCGCCTTGCCGTGCTCCACTGGCCACAGCGCCGCTGCCGCTGTCGCCTGCCACCCTTGCCGGCAAAGATTGCCGTGGTCGAAAAATATCGGCCGCCGCGCATCGTCGTGCCGCGCATTGTCGTGCCTCGCCATCCTCGCCCCGAGCTCGAGCTCCTCCTCTCCCACTCCACCTCCATTCTCCTCTCTCTCTCTCCATCTCTGCTCTGCTCCACACCGCCGCCGCCGCCTCTGCCTGATGGAGCCGCGAGCATCCTGCTTTGCTCTCCCTCTACCTCCTCCTCTTCTCTGCATCCAGCTCCACCACCGCTGCTCACCCCGTGCTTCTTCCTCGCTAGAGCAGAAGCCACTACCGCCCTTCCGCCGTCACGCCGCTGCCTTGCTCCCTCTCGCTCGCTCTGCACCGCGACGGCGCAGCTGCCACCCTACCTCCACCGCACTAAAGCGACCGCGCAGCGTCCTGTTTCCCCTCTCTCCCTCTTCCTCGCTTTCTTTCTGTTTGCTCGATTGGGATGAGGATGGCCAAAGCCGGTCAGGGGAACCCGAGGTCGCTCGACCACGTCGCACAGGCTAATAGCCGCACGCCACGTCTGACTGCGGGACCCGCTAGTCATGGACTCCACTCCCCCTCCTTTTCTTCTGTGGACGCGGCCCACGAAGAACAGGGAGGAGAGGCAGCTAGTCCATAGATCAGCTCACAGTGCAGTACTGGCCACCGTAGACTGCTGACTGGGGACCACTCGTCAGCCACTAGACTAAGGAGGAAACGCTAGGTGCCCCGGGAAACGTGCACATAATATTAAAATGTAAGCTTATTAATAATAGATAAATTCCCAGAAAATTTGTAAATAAACTAGAGTCACCCTAGAGCATGCCCAGATAGTTTGCCACTAATATTCATTAGACAAAATTTTAGAAATAATTTCCATGTTCATTTCCATCGCATTTAGCCAATAAACCTAGACAATTTATAACTCATTCATCTCAATCCCAAATTCTGTAATTCTTTCACCGTAAATATTCTAAAATAAAACCCTACTTAATCATACCATTTTCCCTAATTTTTGGTACCCATTTAAATTCTAGTTTGATTGCTTTACCACCTCCATATTTAAATTAAAAAGTAATTATAGTAGTAGCTATAGCCATAGCAGTAGTTAACCCTGTATATTCGCGTATGTGTATACACCATGATACATACTCGAATATATCCGTACCCAATCACCTAAAATAAGTAGACACCTATACATACACAGATATGCCCAATACCCGGTATACGCCTATGTATGGCTAACTCTAGCAACCTAGTTACCCAATTTTAATTAATCACGGGTATATACATATACATGGGTACATGCCACTAACCCTAGCCATGACCTAGCCCACCTAATTAACCCTAGGCACATGCATATGCATGTTCGTATGTGCCACTAACCCCGGTGGACCTGTAGAGGCCAGGCGAGTCATCTATGATGACTTGGTCAGGTATTCTCTTTCAGGTTCACATAATCGTGAACCCTAATAATGTGTTCTGGTTTTCCATCAAACCAACCACCCACCTCAACCTAACCTGTAGAATCCCTACCTCATGGATGGAATACCTTTATTCAAACCTTACTTCAAATTGACATAATAATGATAGCCTAAGTAATAACCCATCATCCAATAGGACCAACCCATCTAGGATCGCTGATTGTCTATTGTCGACACGGAATTTTCGTCCCCTGCCGAGGACACACACAGCAAGATGGAAGGGTCCGCTCGATGGAGCAGATCCGCCTAGCTTCAGCGTAGGAATGGTCGTTCCTGCACGTTCCTCCCGAGGTGTGCTAGTCAATTTGACCCTGCAATTGACAAGGAGAGAAAGTTCATCAGTAATTAAGGGCGGAACTTGCCGGTGTTGCCAGACAGTCCCGAATGTGCGGCTGTGAAAGCCGATATGAAAGGAGATCGACTAAATAGCCGATTCTAGCATATTTATGAGAATAAATCAGTTAAAGCTCGTGGGGATGTATAAGAAGAATCGGTTATCATTCTGGATAAATGTCGTTATTTGAACAAATATGAATCAATGGCAATAAGATATCAACAATAATCTGTCCGTGCTGAGCCAATGATTATAAGTAACCGAACCCCTTTTATATAAAGAAACAATTCAACGCCATTTAACCGTTTGATAAAGATAAATCTAATGAACATGCTAGATCTCATCTATTGCTATGACCAGTGGGGCATGAGGCAGAATCATATAGGCCGTAGAAATAACAATAAACTTGACGACCCTAACTCATTACTAATATCAGTGGGGCATGAGTCAGAATCATGCAGGCCGTAATACAATAATAAGATCATAGGGCTAACATATCTTTCAACCTATCTTTACTTCAACGGTCTCGTGATACGAACTGTTCGTGACAGTGCTCGATATCGGCTAAAACAACCGATTCAAGCATAGCGCACAGTTAAAGTCATTGCCTGTCGAAGATTGAAAAACATTGTGAAGAGAAAAACGACACTGATGTGGTTTTCAGGAAATCATAAAAATGGGCTGAAAAATAGGGAAAAAAGTTTATACCGGGGGAGATAACCCCACCGGACAGCCACTCAATCGCGCATCACAAGTGTCAAGTCACGTGATTTTTCACGCAAAAAATGCGCGCTTCATGGCCACCAGTGCTCAAACCCCTGACCTCTTGCTTCACGTCTTCGGCCCCTAACCACTCCACCTGTGAGATGCTTGTGTCCCAATGAGATATTCGTCCTAGCCATTTTATGTTCATCTGATTTTGAAATGAGTATTTGGGACCCTAAACGATTTCAAATAAAAAAGTTATCAAGCACAAAGTTTTATAACTCTTCAAGATCTACAACTTTGGTTCCGGTCATTTATTCATCCGAGGTCATTTGAAGAATCTGAATTACAAATTTGAGAAAATTCTAAAGTAATTTCTGTTGGATAAATGTTTTCAAATTTAAAAGTTGTCAACTGCAAAGTTGCACAGCTTTTCGAGATCTACAACTTTTGTTTTGGGTGTTTCTCCATCCGAGGCCGTTCGAAAAATTCAAATTTTAAATTTGAGAAATCAAACGTAATTTTCGTTAGATAAATGGTTTCAAATAAAAAAGTTGTCAACTACAAAGTTGCATAACTTTTCGAGATCTATAACTTTTGTTTTGGTTGCTTCTCCATCCAAGATTCTCAAATGCCACTACACATTTACTTATGACTATGGAACATATGCCTTTAATTGGTATTAACTTCTATAAAATCTTGCGAATCAAATAGAGTCACATCATAACGACTTCAAATAAGAAACTTGTAAACTACAAACTTGCAAAACTTTTCAATATCTACAACTTTTGTTTTGGTCACTTCTCCATTCGAGGTTCTTAACTACAACCGCACACTCACTTATGACTATGGAGAATATGGACTCCTTTGGTATTAACTCTACAAACTCTTGTGGTGTATATTTGGACATCCAAAAGATCTTAAATAAAAAATGTTTGAACTACAATGTTGTAGATCTTGTCGAGTACTACAACAATGATATAAAGTTCGTGATGACCCAATATCAGTGTCGGTTCTTGGCTATAACCGATAGTGATAGTATCAGTGTCGATTTTAGCTACAAACCGACAGTGATGACTCAATATTAGTGTCGGTTGGTCCTATCACTGTCGGATATGTCAAAAAACCGGCAGTGATGTGCTGGGAAACACTATCACTACCGGTTTGTTAAAAACCGACAGTGATGAAGTCGGCAGTGAATGTTGTAGTGGTTATATTGTCTTATTTTAGTGACAACTGTGGTCGGTCTTAAATCGGCCATTTATGATAGTTTGTTTTGTGACGTTTGCCTCTTGGTTCTGTGGTTTGTGGAGGCCCTAAGTGTGGTACATTAAGAGGGGTTTCCGCCATAGGCAGTGCTGTTTTTTTTAAGCGAACACCATAGCCAGTGCTGTTGCAGGTGCACTGTTGATTAGTTCCAGTCTAATTAATGGTGATGTTTGTCTTGCTGGCTAACCTACTGTCACAGCTGCCCACATTGGAACCATGGTTTTGGAAATGGAAGAAAACATCGGTAGCTAATTTTGTTAGACGAGAAAGAACAGGAGGGTAGGTTGTGTTGTTCTTTGGGAGCCAAGTTATCGCTCATTGTTGTATTCCTAGATTGTGAATAGTCCTTTTATTATCTTGGCCTTCCTTGACGGTCTGCTCTCTCTTCTCCTTATTAATAATTTAATATATGCCGGCTAGTATATAATGAAGCATTTTTTAGGTCAGAACTCTCCAGATCCAAATAATGCTCCGATCATATTGTAGTTGGTACTCCCATGGAGTCAGGATCTAGACACAGAACGGCAAACTAGGATGGGAATCAACAAGCGACCCAGCAAGGAGGCAACAAAAAATTAGTAAATGAAGAATGAGCCTGATTAACGTAGTGAGAGCATCCTGTATCTGCAATGTTTATGCCAAGGGAATCAGCAACCCTATGGGAAAATTGGCAGCTGCTTGCAGGTCCATCCACGGTGGATAAAAAAATAAAATCAAATTCATCTCTCAGAAGACTAAGAAAGCAGATATGGTGAATCGATGAATCATCTGCAAGACTAAATGAACATGGCGCAATTTCACTCACAAATTGACGATTAGGCAAAGGTAAAAAGCTAACAGGTGATTGACCACATGAGGGACGTGCAATTTTAGAAAAGTTCCGCTGCAACACATGGTGTATCCTTCTAGAATTATATATATAGGTGTACGCCTCTACAAATTTTAAATGACTTTTAGATCTACAGTATTCACATAAAGTTAATAGATTTATGAGCTCATACGAAAACAACTACAATTTATCATATGTGTTACATAGAAAAGTGGCATCTCATCCTTTCTTTGACGTGTGAAATGCAATATACAACTCAAAATAATTTCAAGAGACAAAGGTTTGGCTTTTTTATCGCACCGTCTCTATAAAATTATTTAGGAGCATAAAGGCCAACACCACTCCCGCCACAGGAAACCCCAAAGGCCTCCTAAAGAAACACACATGTTTGGTACCTTAACGTCCATAGAGGAATCTGCAAGCGTACAAATATTGTTGTTGCTTTCATCCAGGAGTATTCCATTATTTTATCGAATTCGCAGGGAACGTTTGTGTTTATCTAAGGCTGTAGCTATGTCCAAACACAACAAGATAACCTGCGTGATATAAGAACCTGCATGAGCCAACTGACTGGCCACCAATCTGATTTGTTGTTTGTTGTTAGCACAATTAATTGACCGTATTGATTCGGCCATACCTCGTTGATCATGTAAGAGGCTAGCAGCCGTAAAGAACTTGGGTGAGCGTTATCAGATCATTACTTATAGCACGATAATAAAATGTCAGCCGGGAGATGCAACCCTGACAATACAACAGAAGTTCCTACAATCAAATTGATGAGTAATATACGCTTGAGTCTTGTTCCACTAATCGCTCAGGCGAAGACTCTCACTCCACCTTGCTGGGGATCATTTTCCCAACATTTTTGTAATTAAATTATTCGGAGATACAAATGTTGCTAATACTTCCTACAAATCTAGTTAAACTTAAGAAAGTTTGATCAGCATGAGTCCCATAACGACTCTTTCATGAGACCGAGGAAGTAGGTCAGATACAGAATTATTAGTACAAGTTGTCACCATATCCGGTGGTTAGACATGGTTGGCTGTATGCGGAGCCATCCTGCAAAGAGTAGTTCCCTCATGTGCTCAATTGCTCATATATATACGTTGGCCATGCATGTGCCTATACTAATCACTATTGAGAGCATGTACTGCTGCCTACAGCAGGGAGTTAAAGATGCCTGCGGTGCTGAGGATCACTAATTATGTACATGCACTACAGGAAACGTGTGTGATGTAAGAGGCCATTTTATCTAAGGCGCTCTAGCTATGTACAAACACAACAAGATAACTTGTGTGATGTAAGAGGCGAGCTGCAAGAACCAGCGTGAGCCAATTGACCAGAGCCACCAATCCGATTTCTTGTTAGCACAATTGACCAAGTAGTGATTACGCCATATCTCGTTGATCATGTAAGAGGCTAGCCGCAAGAACAATAGAAGTTCCTACAATAGTTAGCACAATCACGATGATAAAATGTCAGCCGGGGTGATGCAACCCTAGACAATACAATAGAAGTTCCTACAATCAAATTGATGAGTAATATACGCTTGAGTCTTGTTCCACTAATCACCCATCCAACTCTATTGATGCAAAAATCTTATCAGAGCATTATTTATTGGCTTATTGTACAGTATAATTAATAATAAAATGTCAGAGCTGCAGTATCAGGCTTGGTTGACTTTGTGTCCGTTGTGAATTGGCCTCTTCAATGAACTAGACTTGTGGGTAACAATACACAACTTCAAGTTGGCACTATCAAATTGTAAAGCAAGCATCATGGTTCGGTGTGTATTAGGTGTAGAGTTGGATGCACAAGGTCAAAGTCGTCGAGGGAAACATAAGGTTCTTATTTCTCGCAATCTGATGGAAGAAGCACTGCACTGCATTTTGTAAGCGAAAAGGACGTAGATGGTTTTAATTGGGATATGAAATTATATTGATACCAAGTGGCCGTCAAATCCGGTGGTCTGAGAGTCGAATGTCTGGTAGTGGTAGGTTCAGCCCTCTGGACGTAAATACAGACTCACGTCTGTCGGGTGGTGGTGGTGCAATTACGAAACGGTAAATAAATACACTATAATCAGACTTGGATAACGAGCACCGTCAGGCAACTTGCTACACTCTGGGCCTGCGAAATAGGAAATTGGTCTTGCGAGTCCTCTGGTCTTCTCTTGCGGCCCAGTTGCTTGTCGATCTAGCTTCTGGCCCATAACCTTGACTTGGCCCAACGCAGCGCTGGTATTGGCAGTAGTAGTCGTGTCTTCAGCAGGTAATATCATGAGAAGCGAGGTTTTATTTCACGGTCCTGCTCGGAGGGCGGGCTGTGGGCGTGGTCGCCAGCGGTAAGGAATTAAGCTTTTGATACTAGCCTCCCCAATCGGTTTCTACAGCAAGAATTTTCTATTGAACAACCTTTCAACAAGAGTCTTAAATAAAGTTCAAAACAAACAAGAGTCTTAAATTCTTGAAATTTATGAAAAACTACATACTTGGATTTCGCTGATAAATCCAAGTGAATTTGCTGTGGTCATCAATAAATCCCACACAATATTTTTTACGACCAACTAATTCTGGTGCTAGTCCCCAGACATCAGAGAAACACAAGTTCCAAAGCAAAATGAGACACACTGGATGACTTTGGATATGGCAATTGCTGACATGCATCACAAACTAAGTCACTAGACACTTGATCTATTATAAGAAAATTATGACTACTAACAACATGCTTAACAATCGTTGGAGCCACTACCGGAAACCTCAAATTTACCGAGTGTTTTTATGTTTGCCCAGTGCATTCCCTCGGGCACTCGGCAAACAAATTCGTTGCCGAGTGCTGTGCTAAAAACACTCGGCAAAACAAAAACCCTCGGCAAATAGGCGGTTTGCCGAGTGTCAAAAAAAAAACACTCGGTAAAGAGGGGGGTTTGCCGAGTGTCAAGAATAAACACTCGGCAAAGAGGGGGTTTGCCGAGTGTCAAAAAGAAACACTCAGCAAAGATGAAAAACAAAAAAGAAACACACGCCGCATAAAAAATCCCCTCCCATTCCCACCCTCCCCTCCCTCTCGCCCCAGCTCGCTCCCTCCCTGGATCCCGCCGGCGGCCGGCCCCTCCCCTCCTCCCGCCGGTGGCCAGCCCCTCCACTCCCTCCCTTCCCCAGCGCCGGCCCCTCCCTCTCCTTCCTCGGCGACCGGTCCCTCCCTCTCCTTCCCCGCCGCCCCCTCTCTCTCCACGGATCCAGTCACCGAGCCGCCCCCTCTCTCTCCCCGGATCCGACCGCCGTGCCACCCCTCCCCTCCGGATCCGGCCCCGCCGCCTCCCTCCCTCCCTCCTAGATCCGGCGCCGCCGCCTCCCTCCCTCCCGGATTTCCCCAGATTCGGCCGCCACGCTGCCCCTCCCCTCCGGATCCGGCCGCGCCGCCTCCCTCCCTCCCTCCTCCCTCCGGATCCGGCGCCGCGGCATGGGTGGTGATGGAGGTGGTGGCATGGATGGAGGCGGAGGCATGGGTGGCGGTGGAGGTGGTGGCATGGGCGGTGGCGGCATGGGTGGTGGTGGCGGAGCAGGAGGTGGCCTTGGTGGTGGTGGCGGAGCAGGCAGAGGAGGCGGGCTTGGTGGTGGCGGTGGTGGTGCTGGCGGAGCAGGAGGTGGCCTTGGTGGTGGTGGTGGAGCAGGCAGAGGAGGCGGGCTTGGTGGTAGCGGTGGTGGTGCTGGCGGAGCAGGAGGTGGCCTTGGTGGTGGTGGCGGCGGTGGAGCAGGGGGTGGTGGTGGCGGCCGGTGGTGGCAGCTGATGGCTGGTGCTTGTTTTTTTTCAAAAAAGTTTGCCGAGTGTTTTCGGCAAACAATGTTTGCCGTTAAATGGTTTCCCGAGTGTCGTTTGCCGAGTGTAACACTCGGTAAACGGTTTGCCGAGTGTTTTTGGGGCTTTGCTGTATCCCGTAGTGAGCAGGATGACCTAAACGATTTTGCCACCTTGACAAAGGAATTTTGGTGTCACCAAAGGCTTGCTTTATTCATGACATGGGAACCGGGTATAGACCTCTATGACACCTTCCTTTAAGGATGATATTTTTTGTTGCCCGATCCTTGATCAAAAAGTAAATTTGGGTGAAAATCTAAAAAAGCATAATTATCACAAGCTAAGTTATGAACAGAAACAAGATTTTTGTTGCTTGTGGGACATAGAACATTTTTCAGATGAATGTCATGATTTGGGGCATGAACTGTAGTATGACCAATGTGACTAATATGCATACCTGCACTACTCGCACTGTGGATCTGATCACCACCGTTATACTTGTTCTTGAGAGTCAGCTTCTTGAATTCTCCAATAATGTGATCTTTGGCAGCAGTGTCGGTGTACCAGTTGGTGTCGATGGTGTATGAACTTGTTGCTGCAAAGACAAGCTGTGCCAGCAATGATTAGCGGTGTGGTCTTTCTTGAAGCACACTTGACCCAGTGGATGATCATCATCATCTGCAGTAGACACATGACTATTGTTGTGGTAGAAGCTGCGGTCTCCTCCTTTTTGGGGCGCATCGTTCCCGCGATCACGTGACGAGACGCCACTATGGCCGTGGCCGCAATGACATCCCTGTCCTCCCTGGCCATGGGCACCACCGCATGCACCACCACAACCTCTGTTGGTGGCATTAGCAGAGCCGGACCCTGATCCGGGAATACAACTCGCCAACCGAGATGGGCTCCACGCAGCCTGGCGGTAAGGGCATGCAGTGACAAGCGAATATGTGGACTGTACTAGTGTAATCAGTATTATTATCGAATATGTATGATGAGTTAATGGCTATTTACTCTTGAGTTAAGTGTTGTCCCTGTTTCATTCCACCTATCACAACCTTCATTCTCCCTTTGTCTTGTAGGTCACCCTCAGCCTCCACATCTCCCAAAACCGAATATGTGGAATGTAGTAGTGTAATCAGTATTATTATCTATTTTTGGGTTTGTCTTTTAATCCAGGCATCGTTATTTACGACTGAAAAGTTCATCTTTAGTGTATTTAGAACATCACTTGTGCATTATTCTATCGCTTGAATTAATAATAGTAAGATAAACCGTCATCGATGAAATTTTATCCTAGATCCACCAAAAGAGACGGGTGCTATTCAAAGCTGCGGCCTTGGTGCCATGACACGGGAGCCGTGACAGTGTTGATCACTACAATTTACAATAAAACAATAATACAATAGCCAAGATCATAGCTGTTTAGAATCGGGCTATTCACGGATTGTCAGATCCATTTTCTCATTCCCGATCCCAAGAAAGAGATGTGTAGAAGTTGTAGATAGATCCCATCACCCTCTCTCAATCCCAAGAACAATATACAAGAACACACAGGAGACATAGGTATGTGAGGGGAGCCATCTCTTCATTCATCTTTGAATAGTGAATACGTAGGTTACTTATATAGATAGAAGATAGCTCTTTAACTTCTTCAGTTATAACTCTTTAGCCTCAAGAATTAATTCCATATAAGCCCACTCACATAATTATGAACCACTCACATAATTAGTTTCACAACACTCCCCCTTGGGCTAATACCACGACAAATTCATGCCTCATCAAAAACTCTGTCCAAAAACCCAGTGGAAAAAAAGAACAGAGAAAAGAGTACGTTATTGTCGCTTAATGCATTTGCACATTGTTGCCTCATTAAAAACCTTACATGAGAAACTTCAGGAAAACTCATCAAGGAAAAAAAGAGTACAAAATATGTCTTCAGAACAAATTGTGACCTTCTAGATCATATCAGTTTGAATTCTCTAGAATTCGGATTAAGGGTTATTATTGTAGGGAAGTTCTTCCCCTGAACCTTGCAGAACTGTCACGCTATGCCAAAAATGCTTTCTACAGGAAGCATATGCACGTAGAGACTTAACAAGTATATTGCATACATTACAAGGATCATTTCATAATCTTAACCTCATCTTACTTCTGGAACTCATGAGGTAAAAATATGACGCGTACATAAACAATAAACCCACTTTCATAAATGGTGTCATGGTAGAGCCTTCAACAAAGGTTAAAAAGTCACAATTAGAATAACACCTTCTAGGCATTGTTTGAGACTTTCAAAGTCTCGTGAATGACGATCAATATCTTGTAAATACTCTTCCTGATGACAACATCTGTTTAAGTCATTCATTTCCATGACATTAACCATTATTTGGAAATAAACATAGACATGGATAGTGCAAGTGAGATTACAAGATTTCCGCAATATTCAGTCTTCATAGCATTTGTCTCGCTATTCTTCAAGAACACACTAAGATAGAGAATAATGCAGAGGTATTTATTATATTCTAGCACGCATACATCAGGATGCATATTTGTGCACTTCAAAGTTGCAATGATACGTATCTTTGAGATGTAAATAATAATCATTATTCTTTATATCATTATAATTTTCACGATTCATAATAGTTGTGACTCCTTCTGGGATTGACTACGGATTCTTCGAGAATCTTTAATACATAGTAAGATGTCACAAGTCTGTATTTCTAGCGTAACGGGGAAGTATTGCTAGTAACACCAAATATATCATATCGGTTTTCAGAGGGTACTTTAATTACAAAACTTCAGGTGGAGAACGCGTTATATCACAAGTATATATACACCCATAGTAAAAGCTCATGTAGTGTGCATGTGCTTATATGGTATACCTTTCAGATCCTCATTTCATTCTTATCTCTTGGGTCTTTTATATGGGTTGTTATTCTTTCTAAGGAATTCACTTATTTTGGTGCATTCAAACATATAACCATATATTCCTTCAAGGGAAATCCTTCTAGGAGTTGTTATATTTATAGGGAGATCATTTCTCTTAAATACCATATTGGTATGAGATTTTGATGTTGCTCTTTATGGATTTTCAGATCCCATAACTGCATATTTTGATTCATGCCATTAGCTAGATTCATTTATATAGCAGAACATATTTTGTAAAACTTATGCCGGATCTGATCTCTATTAAGACCTTTTGAACCATCGCTTTTCACCACCCATTATTGAACGATGACCCATAATATTTGAACAACAGGTTCAAGATATCCACTTAGCGATTTTTGGTTCAGCCTCAATTGGATGTTTCATATAACCCGATATAAGATCTTCAAGCACTCTTGACATGGACTTTGTTTCGGATCCGGGTCCTCGAAAAGAAACTCATTTAGCAATTCTAGAGGCAAACAAGTGTCGAGACACATGTTTTCCGACTTCAAATATCTTAATAATGATCTTCGTTATTTCCCAATATGATAGATTCATTGTTGTTCCATATTCCTAGCTTCATAGTACGTGTTGAAACCTAAAAGATGAGCAACTAATAGGTATAAAAACAGTAAATTGAACGAAAAATTAGTTAGGAGGGGACCCGTGACTGACTCCGTGAGCCGAGCGGTCATCGACCTAGGGAGATGCGAGGGATGGCCAACAGCCAGCACTACTACAATATGCATGATTGGTTGTCACTTCACCACCCATACCATATACAGCTCCTGTCGCCTGTCATCATGTACAGAGTAGTAATAAGACGGATGACATTCATGACATTAATTATCATACCAGTATTAATACTTTTCCTTTAACTTTTATTGAATACTCTATGGTTGAAGGAAAAAGTCATACGACGTGACCAACTGAAAGCAATTCAAGAGACCATAGCAGGATTTCTTAATGACCAGGTCCTCAACCCCGCCGGCGAGTTCTACAATGACATCAACGAAACATGGAAGCCAAACCAGATGGAGTGAATTTGTTATCCCAAGGATATGATAGAATATACAATGCAAGCTTTATTTGTAATATATATATATATATATATATATATATATATATATATATATATATATATATATATATATGTATACATATACATATTATATGTACATAAAATTACGTACAATATATGTATATGCATGTAATATATACGTTAGTTTCATACTTTAGTTTGTACAAAATGTTCGAACATTATAAACGTGTAGAATACGTATATTATTAGCAGCGTAGAATGCATATTCGAAAATCTATTTGAAAACCAAAACGAATCATCAATTGAAAATAGAAACAAAAAAAGAAAAAAAAAGAAAACCTTTAATCCTGGTTGGTAATACCAACCGGGACTAAAGGGATGACCCACGTGGCCAGACCGGGAGGCCTCTTTAGTCCCGGTTGGTATTACCAACCGGGACTAAAGGTGGACATTTAGTCCCGGGCGTGAAACCGGGACTAAAGGAGGAACCCTTTAGTCTCAGATTCGTGCTCCCGGTTCCAAAACCGGTACTGAAGGAGGTTGAGAACCGGGAGTACAACTCGTTTCTCTACTAGTGTTTACCACCATGTCGACAGGAACCTTCAATTTCTAATGCAGTAATAATCATATATACTCTATACTTTCTATATATGGGTGATGATGGCCTTATCAATTACGAGGGAAAGTTCACGTGCCCCGTCCGACGACTGCCCAACTAACTGTTTGTCATCTAGTGTTGATCTTATGCCGTACTCCCTCCGTCCCTAGTTTCATCCCCTGATGTGCACCCTGTTCGCATAATGCTCGTCCCTAGTTTCATCCCCTGATGTGATTTATTTACTGTTGCCCGACTCATCACGGCATAATGCTCGTCGTCTGAAACAAGCAGATGTCGTTATAAACAAATTTACACTGATAACGACACATGTCTCAAAATTTTATAATTCAGCCGCCAAAATTTTCGGGGCGGTAGCACACTACACTTTTTCTTGCTAACTCACTAATGCTGGCGATGAAAATAAATTTGATAGCCGGTTTGAAAAACCGGAGTAGCCTGTGCCGTGTTCGTTTCCCTCTCCCACCACGTGTTTTCTCTAGCTTGCATGTGCTTTCCATGGCCAGCTGACATGTGGGGTCGTCCACCGATGCGAATGGACGCACGGCAAGCACACATGTCGTCATGACAAGTTACTGAGGCCAGCGCTGATGTCAACTTATCACCGCCGTGTGGTTACTCAAGCCGGTGGCACTAGTTGCAAACAGGTGGTCATAACCACCATTATCACTAATCAAGATAAAAAATGACTGTGATGAAGAATCTGTACTAGTGTATCATGATAGATAGATATTCGAAGCACTAGTGGAGGGACTTTTTCTCCTATGCAAAGTGAAATTCAGCTAAACAGGAACAAGTTAAGCATGTCGAGGAGTCGTCATCTTTGACTTAAAACGCATGGTGGCACTCTAATCTGCTGGAGATGACTTGGAGAACAGCAGAGCCCGATTCTCAAGCAACCTCCGATGCACCGATTGATCATTCCGTCTAAACTTGACAAGTCCACGTGCAAGCTCCTATATACAAAAGTAAAACCAGCAACCGCACCAAACAAGCACAACACCGGCCACCTAAGCTGCTCAAAACTAAGCGGCAGAAAATGTGGAACCCCAAACTCCTCATGTTAATCTCACTCTGTATCTCGGCGCTGTCGTCTCCGTGCACGGCAGCCAGTGGCGGTGGCAAGCCCCTGGTGACCGCCGTCACCAAGGACGCGTCCACCTCCCTCTACACGGCGCCGCTCAAGGACGGCCACCCGCTGGTCCTCGACCTCACCAGCCCGGTCATCTCCCTGACCACGTGTGCCTTCAAGAATGGCACCGTCGCCACGCTCTCCGCAAACGCCACCGACGGCCAGAACCCGCTGTTCCCGGTCTCCTTCTCGGCGGTTGCCACCTGCGCGCCATCGTCGCCGTTGAAGCTGCCGGCCGGCGCCGTCGGCGTCGCAGGCATCGCGCCCTCGACCCAGTCGTTCCCCGCGCAGGTGGCGCGCACCCAGAAGGTCGCCAAGAAGATAGCGCTCTGCCTCCCCAGCGACGGCAAGCCCACGTCCGGCAACAGCGTCGGCGTGGTCATCTTTGGTGGAGGTCCCTTGGTCTTCCCGGACAGGGGCGACTTCACCACGATGCTGGCCGGCACGGCGCCGCTGCGTGGGTTCAACGGAGCCCCCGGGTACTATGTCTCCTCCACCGGCATCGCCGTGGAGCAGAGTCGCGTCGGCACCTCTGGCGGTCCGCTCGTCGTGGCGCTGAGCTCCACGACCCCCTACACATCTCTCCGCCCCGACGTGTACGGTCCATTCGTGAAGGCGTTCGACGCGGCGGCGACCGGGCCGAACTTCCCGTGGATGTCGCGGGTGACCGCCGTGGCGCCGTTCGAGCGGTGCTACGACTCGACGAAGCTGCCGCCGACGCGGCTCGGCTACGCCGTGCCGCAGATCGACGTGATGCTGCAGGGCGGGCAGAACTACTCGGTGCTCGGCGGCAACTCCATGGTGCAGGTGAACAGCAACACGGCCTGCCTCGGGTTCGTCCGGGCGGCGGCGGTGATCGGTGGGTTCCAGCTGGAGAACCACCTGCTGGTGCTCGACGTGGAGAAGCAGTCAAGCAGCAGCTCGGGTTCACCACGTTCCTCAACGGGATTGGGCTTTCCTGCAGCAACTTCAATTTCACTGTTGCTGCCTAGTGCTGAATTTTCTCGATGCTGTGTTAGCTGCGGGAGCGCCGATTCTACGAGCTATATGAAGTTTCATATAAATAAATAAATAAACAAATAAAATGGGAATAAATTTGGAGGGTTCCAGCTTCCAACAGATTGTGCCGGCCAGCTATGAGGTTGGCAGTTTGACCTTCCTATGACTCGGATAAGTTTGAATATTTAGGACACGTAAGTACTGCAAGACAGAAGATACAGCCACACGTTAGGTTGCATGGGAGTACAAGTATTTTCCATTCCCATGGAGAGTCACCCTGCAGGCACTAGTCAATCCATCTAATGCTTGTTTAGCTGTATTCATATCCATCTTAATCCATATGTATAAGTATTGAGATGATTGAGGTGGAAATTAGTCAATTTTTTATCTCAATCTACTTCATGCTAAAAGATGATGTACTGCTACTGCACAAAAAAGATGACAATTGCTATACAACATCCGGTTGTTTTCGCTCTCTCCATCAACCGGTTGTTTTTGACGTCCCAAACAACCGAATCTCTGTGGGTCGCATTCCTCCGCCTTGCCGCTCTCTGGCTCGCCCTACCGCCGCCCCCGGCACCGCCCGTCCTCCGCAGCCGCCGCCCAGGCCCTGTCCGCACGCCGCAGGTCTGACTCTGCCACCGCCGCCACTTCCCTCTTACTACTCCTCCTCCTGGAACAGCCGGAGGCGCTAGCCGCTGTGGCTCTCGGCTACTGCCGCCGGCGCGCCCCGCGGAGGCCCAGCTCTTCACCGTCCTCCGCGCCACTCGCATCCGCGACGAGGAGTCTCGCCGCTCAGGTATACCTGACGGAATTTGCCGTGTTGTTGGCTTGCTGCTTTGATTGATGTTCCGATTTGGCTTAGTATACTGCTGAACTGATGAAATTGTAATATTTTCTGAAATTTATGAACAATTTGTCATATATTTCTCTAATATCTGCAATCCATAGAAATAATTTGTAAGTTTTTCTAAAACATTAAATGGGATATATTTATCTGAGATCTACAGTAGAAGTTGTGTTATCCCCAAATTACATCACTCTGTCTAGTAAATCACACTGAAGAAATTATTGTAAATATAGTAATAGGATAATGTAAATATAGCTATATAACAGTGTAAGTGTATGGGTAAAATTCGATTGTTAGGAGGGGCCAAAACAACCGACTATTGGGTAGATGCCTCAAAAAGATACATCCACGTTAGTGGACTCCATGCATGACAGGTTAGGTTGCATGGAGGTACAGTTGTCCATGAAGAAAATAAGTATTTTCCATGGAAAGAATCCGCTCCCGCAGACTCCAGTCAATCTATCTCACATGCATGTACGTACTTAATTGACAGCGGTTGAGCATTACTGCATGAGCCGCCCAAGCCGGACAGATCAACTTTTGTTTTCTTTTTCTAAAAAAAAGAATACACCAGCAGGAAGAGATAAATAATCAACCCTTACCGTCGGCGGCCGCGGCAAGATCATCATCTCCTTGTCGGTGGTCCATTTTCCCGATCAACATCTCCTTGTCGGTGGCCAACAGAAAAGCGATGACTTCTCTCTCATAGGCTGGTACTGTGTCTGGTTAGTTACCCACGTGTGTCACAGTAGGATGCCAAATTAAATTTGGCTACTTTTGACCAAAATTGGACTTCATATAGGAAGAGCTAAGGTGATTTATGGCATCCAATCCAATAGGTTAGAACGCATATACACCCATTTTTTTTAATCATTCCAATCCCTAATATCTCAACACTAACTTTGTTGTCCTGTCTTTGTCTGTACGGAGAGTTGACGCACTATCTAGACTTCTTATCCTAAAATAAACTTAGGCCCGATTCGACTGATAGTTTCTACAGCTGATAAGTCGACTTATGCTGTTTTGTTGTGAGAGAAAAACATTATACCATGGCTAATAAGCTAGAATGATAAGTTCAAGCGAACAGGGCGCTAACTAGTTGCCTCTTATGAAAAGAGGTCTCTCGGTGGGCGGTCATAAGTTTCATATCAGTTTCTTCATGATTGGACTCGCATGCTTCTACGCGAGATTGCACCTACGTTGATTATGCTTGTGCATGGCCGTATCATCTAGGTCCACATGAACTATGCATTGTTTACGACTAAATTATAGATAGCATTGCCATGCTAGAGTACGATTGGAACATAGGTTGCTAAACTTTTGTGTGGTAGATCAATAGAAACACTTTCTAGGCATAAGGAGTTAATTGGGCTAACTGTAGGGTTTAATTATTGCGAAGAAATTTCGAATTAGCCCAATTCAACCCCCCTCTTGGACATCTTGATCCTTTCAGCGTCGATGTCGGGAGGAGCATGCACTACAGGAAATCGGGACTTTGCCCAGTGCTGGAATCTTTGCCGAGTGCCAAATATCGGGCACTCGGCAAAGGCCACCTTTACCGAGTGCCGCACTCGGCGAAACTTGGCACTCGGCAAATAGGTCTTTGCCGAGTGTCTGGCACTCGGCAAAATACGGCACTCGGCAAAGCCAAACTTTGCCCAGTGCCAGACACTCGGCAAAGTTGGGCACTCGGCAAAGAGGCGCCCGGGATAACGGTGCCCGACGCCGGCCTCTTTGCCGAGTGCCTTCTGTTTGGCACTCGGCAAAATATTGGCTTTGCCGAGTGCCTAGGGCTAGCACTCGGCAAAATATTCACTTTGCCGAGTGCCAAACCTTAGCACTCGGCAAAATAAATTTTTTTGTTTTGTTTTTTGCCACCAACTTTTTTTCTTAGATTTGTATTTGTACCATGAACAACATGTTCAAATTTGGCACAATTTCATTGCTGTTTGCTATATTTCTTCACTTTATTTCGTTTTCTTGCAATTTTCCGGAAAATATAGGTTTGAACTGTAGGTGCATCGAATAATAGTTTTGATTCATTCCAAAAATATTATTCTTGTTTGTTAGTGTCACTTTATGCTAAATCAAGGAACTGTCTCCGAATTTCGATCAACGTGCTCACGGGGCAACGTCGTGAACTTGCGTGCGAGTGGTTATTTAATTCTATAAAATTCAAACGAATCCCGAAAATCATGAAACTTGGCGAGATGTCACGATATCACATGCATATGCGGTGGTAAAAATTTGAAAACGTTTGGAGGGCGTCATCACGTATGGTGTTCACAAACTGTCCTGGTTTGTGAACACCATACGTGATGACGCCCTCCAAACGTTTTCAAATTTTTACCACCGCATATGCATGTGATATCACGACATCTCGCCAAGTTTCATGATTTTCGGGATTCGTTTGAATTTTATAGAATTAAATAACCACTCGCACGCAAGTTCGCGACGTTGCCCCAGTGAGCACGTTGATCGAAATTCGGAGACAGTTCCTTGATTTAGCATAAAGTGACACTAACAAACAAGAATAACATTTTTGGAATGGATCAAAACTATTATTCGATGCACCTACAGTTCAAACCTACATTTTCCGGAAAATTGCAAGAAAACGAAATAAAGTGAAGAAATATAGCAAACAGCAATGAAATTGTGCCAAATTTGAACATGTTGTTCATGGTACAAATACAAATCTAAGAAAAAAAGTTGGTGGCAAAAAACAAAAAAAAAATTATTTTGCCGAGTGCTAAGGTTTGGCACTCGGCAAAGTGAATATTTTGCCGAGTGCTAGCCCTAGGCACTCGGCAAAGCCAGGACAGGATTTTTTTTTAATTTTTTATTTCGCCGAGTGCCAGATCGGGGGGCACTCGGCAAAATAGTTTCTTTGCCGAGTGCCCCGGATCTGGCACTCGGCAAAGAGGTTTGAAATATAAAAAAAACCAGACACAACACACACCACGCACACACCAGACACACACACACACGCGCGCCGTAGCCGCCCCGCCGCCGCACCGTAGCCGCTGCGCCGCCGCCGCCGGAGCCGCCGCGCCGCAGCCACCGGCTCCCCGGCCCGCGCGCCCGCGCGCCTCGGCCCCGCGCCCGCCGCGCCCGCGCGCCGCTGGCCCCGCGCCCGTGCGCCCGTGCGCCCGCTGTAGGAAGGAGGAGGAGGTAGGAGGAAGAGGAGGAAGGAAAGCAGGAAGGAGAAGAAGGGGAGGAGGAAGAAGAAGAAAGAGAAGCGAGGAGAGAAGGAGAAGGGGAGAAGAGGAGAAGAAAGGGGCCGCCTCGGTTCGTCGACCCTCACGCCGTAGTGGTCGTCCCCGTTGTCGTCGCCGGGCCTCGGTCTTCGCATTCTCGCTGGCAAGGTATGCCCTAATGTTAGTATTAGTTAGTAAGTAGTAGTGTTAGTAGTAGTAGTTAATTAGTAGTGTTAGTATTAGTTAGTAAGTCGTAGTGACAGTAGTAGTTGTAGTTGTTGTTCATAGTTTTAGTGTTAGTAGTAGTTATTGTTGTATGTATGTGGTTGATGGCCTTCGTGCCTATGTTTGGTATACATGTGGTTGTTGGCCTTCGTGCCAATGTTTTCTGTAGGTTTTGGGAACCTCTCCGTGCAGGGGAGGTGCTGCCGAAATTTTCAATGGAGTCTAACCATTTGCCTTTTCTTTGCAGGACGAGGACCGTTGGGAGGCACTCGGTGACCCCGATCGTCTGCGTTGGCGTTGCGGTTCTGCCTGCACCGCGTCGCCTCGCCACTGCAGCGACTCGCCACCGCCCCACTAGCCTGACCTCACCGACACCCTAGGTATAACCCATCTTGCATACTTGCATCT
Organism: Miscanthus floridulus; assembly: GCF_019320115.1. Taxonomy (NCBI): domain Eukaryota; kingdom Viridiplantae; phylum Streptophyta; class Magnoliopsida; order Poales; family Poaceae; genus Miscanthus; species Miscanthus floridulus. Next base: position 12,542 of record NW_027098460.1, on the reverse strand, counting down.
CGTGTAACCCCAGTTAGGCGTCTCCCGTCCGAAAGAGATACGGTCGTTGGTATGCAGATCTTTGCATACCAAATTCTGTACCTGTTTCGGATTGTCCATGTTTTTTGGACAGCCCGCGGATGCGTAGATGGGTTGGTTTCCGTGGCCCGCTCCTGTCCGAGACAGAGTTTCGACACCACCTCCTCGTTGTTCTCCTGATACACAATCTCCCTGCCAGGACGTGTATCGGGAGAACAGCGGGGAGGTGCTGCCGAAATTCTATCTTGGATAGGAGCGGACCATGGAAGCCAACCTCATCTACGCATCCTCGGGTGGGATTAGGACCTATCCTTCACCTATTAGATGTATAGTAGGAACGCCTTGTGGATTTACCTGCAGTTTTTATTACTCGCTTACATATGCATGTGCTAGAGGATGGATAACCGTGAGTGGATGTACACGGGCCACGCAAGTATGACCCCAGAATGGATGACCAAGACCAATGCTTTCCTGGAGCATGCATTTGGTGAGGCTGCTAAAGGGTCAGCCCGGATGCCAGTGTCCGTGCAGCAGATGTGGGAACAAGAAAAGAAAAATTAAGAGGCTCGTGGGGGAAGATCTTATCAAGTATGGATTCACGACAAACTATACCCGCTGGATCCACCATGGTGAAGCCGATCGTATTAGAGAGGAGGTGGTGAGACAGCGTCTCGAGGATTATGATGGAGATGGCGGGGTAGCAGACTGGATGGATGACATTCAGCAGGCACTGGTTCGGTGAAGGATTAGAGGAGAAGCCAGAGGAAAGCGCAAAGACGTTCTATGATATGCTGTCTTCAGCGCAGAAGCCCTTGCACGAAAAGACAACGGTATCGCAGCTGGATGCAATTGGACGCATCATGGGGTTGAAGTCGCAGTTTAGCATGAGTCGGGACAACTTCGATGGTATGTTGGCAGTTTTTGGATCCCTGCTTCTGGAGGATCACATCCTGCCGAAGAACTTGTACGAGTCACAGAAACTTCTTCGTGCACTTAAGATGCCGTATGAGCATATCCATGCTTGTCCGAATGGATGCGTCCTTTTTAGGAAAGATCACGAGGGAGCAACGCACTGTCCAAAGTGCAAATCCTCTAGGTACCTGGAGGTCGACACTAGTGATGGCAAGAAGGAACAGCTGAGTATCCCTACGAAGGTCCTACGGTACCTTCCTTTCATACCGAGGATCCAACGGCTAGTACATGACAGAGGAGTCCGCGAAACAGATGACATGGCACAAAAATGGCAAAAGGTACAATCCGGACAAGATGGTACACCCATCGGATGGCGACGCCTGGACCCATTTCGATGGCATACATCGTGTTAAAGCTGAGGAGGCTCGCAATGTACGTGTAGCAGTTGGCAACAGATGGGTTCAACCCGTATGGATTGTCCACAGGCCCCATACACTTGTTGGCCCGTGTTCGTGATACCCCTGAATCTCCCCCCCCCCCCGATGTCATCTTTCAACCCAAGAACGTATTTTTGTCGCTGATAATTCCTGGACATCCGGGGAACAATATGGGTGTGTTCATGGAGCCTGTGTTCGATGATTTGATCGATGCTTGGGAAAAGGGGGTACTGACATACGACCGAGCTACAAAGAGAAACTTCACAATGCATGTGTGGTACCACTACTCCCTGCATGACTTCCTGGCGTATGGCCTATTCTGCGGGTGGTGTGTTCACGGGAAGTTCCCATGCCCAATATGCAAGGCAGGTGTGAGGTTCACTTGGCTGAAGAGTGGTGGCAAGTTTTCTTCAGTTCGACCAACATCGTCAGTTCCTCCCCCTTGACCATCCATTCAGACGAGACATCAAGAACTTCACGAAAGGTGTTGAAGTCACCGATCCTGCACCTCAGATGATGACCGCTGCCGAGATCCGCGCTGAAGATAGAGGCTCTCAAAGTTGATAAAGAGAAAGGTCGTTTTGATGGATATGGTCAGTACCACATGTGGACTCATAAATCGGGCTTGACTAGGCTTCCCTATTTCAACAATCTTCTTCTTCCACACAACATTGATTTAATGCACACAGAGAAGAATATCGCCGAGGCGCTTTGGGGAACACTCATGGACACAGAAAAGTCTAAGGACAATGTTAAGGCAAGAGTGGACCTAGCAGCACTATGCGATAGACCAAAGCAAGTGATGAAGACTCCCACGCCTGGCAAGAAATGGAAAAGGACTTCGGTCGATTTCATTTTGAAGAAGGACCAAAGGAGGGAAGTATGTCAGTGGGTTCAGTCGTTAATGTTCCCTGATGGGTATGCAGCAAATCTAAGGAGGGGAGTGAACGTGTCCACTTGCCGAGTGTTAGGGATGAAGAGTCATGACTTCCACATATGGATTGAGCGGCTCCTTCCAGCGATGACCAGAGGTTTCGTCCCCGAGCATGTGTGGCGTGTCCTGGCAGAGTTGAGCTATTTCTTCCGCCAGCTTTGTGCCAAAGAGCTATCTCGGGCCATGATTGATGACTTAGAGAAAGTGGCACCTGTGTTGCTCTGTAAGATGGAGAAGATCTTCCCACCCGGCTTCTTTCTCTCAATGCAGCATCTGATTTTGCACCTGCCTCACGAGGCACGAATGGGGGGGCCCGTGCAAGCCCGTTGGTGCTATCCAATCGAGAGATGTCTAAAGGTTCTTCGGAAAAAGTGTAGAAATAAAGCCAGAATTGAGGCATCCATGGCAGAGGCATTCATTCTTGAGGAGGTGTCAAACTTCACAACATCATACTATAAGGATAGCCTTCCCAGCGTGCACAATCCAATCCCTCGTTACAACACCGATGAGAGGTCATCAAATCTCAGCCTTTTCAAAGGTCAACTTGGCAGGGCAAGCGCTTCGAGCACCAAGACCTTGCGGAATGATGAGTGGCGCACTATCATGTTGTATGTGTTGTTGAACCTTGACGAAGTGAACCCTTATGTGCAGTAAGTTCTCAATGAGCTTGTTACATACGCCATCACTATCAGTCTATCTATCCAACCCCCTTGTCTCTTGCTTTTTCAGGGAATTTCTGAATACATACTGGATAGGAAATAGGGATCCTTCCCCTCAAGAACAAGATAGTCTTCTCAAAGGTGGTGTGCCCGATTTCATTTCATGGTTCGAAAAGAAGGTACCATCCAATTTACATCGTTCCATCTGTGACATCCCACTTTGCTCCTACGAGCGAGTAATGATCTATCCGCCCTCACCTTACAGGCACGCACGGATGCAGGAAATGGATGAAGAGTTGAAACAGGTTGTCAAAGGCTTCCCCTATAGGGTCAAGTCATTCACCGTATATGATGTGAATGGCTATCGCTTCCACACAAGAAGCCACGAGCTCAGTCGGCCCAATCGAAAAACCACGAATACTGGAGTTCGTACGCCCGGCACCGATGACCGCGACTACTACGGCATAGTCGAAGAAATATACGAGCTCAACTTTGAGCTTCGTGGAGGTCATAAGCCAGTCGTATTCAAATGCCATTGGTTCGATCCCAATGTCACGAGAAGAGCCCCTGAGATTGGACAAGTTGAAATTCGACAAGATTCCCTCTATCAAGGAGACGATGTCTATATTGTGGCTCAACAGGCCACGCAAGTTTATTATCTTCCATGGGCGTGCCAAAAAGATCCCACTCTTGAGGGTTGGTACCTTGCGTAGTTGGTATCACCGCATGGCAAAGTGCCTGTCCCAAACGATGAGGATTACAACTTTGACCCAAACACATATACAGGAGAGTTCTATCAACCCGAGGGGCTAGATGGCATGTTTCACATAGACATGTTTTCGCTGATGGGCATGGAAGTAGACAATGACATTGATGAGGACGATGGAGATGAGGACGATGGAGAAGAGGTGCAAAATGCCAAAGACTTAGCACTGCTTGAGCGATTACGGTTTGGCGTTGCCATTGATGACAACGATGGAGATGAGGCGGAAATGTTAGACAATATTGTTAGTGATGACGACACTTATGATCCGGCCGCTGCCAATCCTGAAGATTATTTCTAATTCATGTAATACTATATTATTATTATTTTCTAGTTATGTTTCGTTCATTTTGCATCCCTATATTTGTCTATATTGTCAAAACTGGTTTACTCTTTGTATTTGCAGGCACTCGACAAAATGCCTGGCGGAAGGCGGACCCGGACCTGCAACTCGCTCTACGCGAGGACGACTCAGGATGCGGAGGCGGAGGCAGAGGCGTCAGCGAGGAGCCGTCCGGCCCACTGCCCCCGCGGCCGTCCGAGGAGGGCGGTGTAGTCGTCTGTCGTCCCCCCCGCCCGAGGAGGACCGGACGACGACCACTGACGACGTGGACCAGCAGCTGGCCCCCCAGACAGGAGGGGGTGACACTTCCTCTGGGGGGTGGCGGGGGGTGACACTTCCTCTGGGGGGTGGCGGGGGGTTCCACTTCGAGCACCTCATCAGCACCGTACTTGCGCGGGTCCTCGCAGCTCCCGACGCGGCCGATCCCGTTTCAGAGGAGGCCGGTGATTCATCCCAAGGGCGACAAGTAAGTATCCATTCATTTTGCATCTCTTCTTGTTCATATGCATGAAAACCGAACTGCAGACTAACAATTCTTCTTACTGACTCCTGTAGGAACTGGGAACTTGTGTCCGGGGGCGATCATCGGCAGTGCAATGGGATCCTCGGCGGCCTGATCCGCCTGCACTACCCTGGTTTGGTCACCCACGCCCAGGTTGAGTCGCCTCCCAGGACGTGGGACCACTTCAACTCCGCCGTGGACGCCGTGTACGGCACCGTACAGGAGCGGATCAGGCGTGAGTTTTGGGTGAGTCTACATCACACTACATTGCTCAATACTATGGAATCATTAGACGTTCTTGAAATAATGAAAGGACACATGATGTCTGTATGCAGGACTTCTTCACGTTGGAGGAGGGGCAATGACCCCGCCTGGGTGACGAAGGTGCAGGACAGGGCATGCAGGGGCTGAGTCACGGACCTGTACTACGAGGCGAGGCTACAGTGCCACATCAACCACTCGTGCGACGTCCTTGGTCGGTACCCGGGGAAGAGCGAGGCCAGGACCATGACACTCACCAGGGAGCAGTACCTCGCAGTAAGTTATAAAACATTGTTACTGACTCATTCCATGAAGAATAGGTAGCCTTCATTTTATATTCTAACATTTCTAATACAATACTTGATGGCATGCAGATGTGTCCTTCTTGGTGCGCCAGGCACAGAGACTGTTGGGTGGCCATCGTGGACAAGTGGGTCTCTGATGAGTGGAGGGAGAGGCACGCCCTCCGTCGGGAGTGCCGCCTGCAGATGGGTGGGCCGGCGCACCACTAAGGCAACCGGCCCCTCAGTTCGTACGCCTAGGCCTGGGTACATGCTACGCACTTATTTATTTATTTGTTCTAACGCTCAATTCTCATTACTTCTAATCATCTTTGTGTTTTCCTCGCAGTCCCAGTCGCATGATGGCCAGGAATGCAACGAGTTCATGGCGTACGCCATGGCACACAAGGGCAAGGCGACAGCCTCGGACACCGTCTACAACCCGGAGGACGGGCCCGAGGCGTACAGCAACACGAGCGTCCACAGCAAGCTCACCGACTACGCCTCGGCAGCCCGCGAGCGGCATGGGGAGGACTTCGACCCCGCCACCCAGCCCCTTGATACCGACCTCGTGATGAGGCTCGGAGGAGGGAAGCAGCACGGCCGGTACTTGATGGCCTCCAACATGGTCGACTCGACCTCTGTGCCCAACCTCGCCCAGATCCGAGCACAGAGCACGAGCTCCTCCATCCCCATTCGACCTCGGCAGGCGAGCACACTGCAGCAGATGGCGGCACTCCAGGTTAGTTCTATTTCATTCGCCGTTCATTACTTTTACACATGTACCTTGCATTTGCATTGTTTAAACGTTGGTGATTGAATATTGCAGGCCACTGTGGAGAGGATGGAGGCGGAGAGGGAGGCCGAGAGGGTCGAGAGGGAGAGGGAGAGGGCCTAGAGGGAGGCCGAGAGGGCCGAGTGGGAGATCCTGAGGGCCCAGAGGGCGGCCGAGGCACAGAGGATGCAGGACATGTTCTCATTCATGTCGAGCCTCGGCACCACTCTCCCGGGTGTGGTGGTGCCCTAGTCGCTGCTCGCTCTAGTTGTGCCTCCTACTCCTCCGGCTCTAGGCACTCCGGTGAGTATATATATATGGTTGATCAAGTCCTTTAGCTTGTATAGATACTAATGAATTCAATTCTCCTTTGTGCAACAGTCGTCGGGTTCGAACCCGACTCCTTCGCCTCAGCACACACACCCTGGCTGGACAGGTCCACCATCGCACGTAGGTGCCCCTTCAGGCTCCCATTGGGATCAGTGGCAGTAGGTGGTGCCCCTTCATGTTTCATTGACTTTTCTTGATTTAGGACTTGTGTTGGATGAAGACTTCTTAGATGTTGTCATGGATTTGCACATTGGATGTGCGTGTGATGGATTATGCAGGAGGATGTGCTTGTGATGGATGTTGAATGTGATTGTGATGTATTATGGATTATGTATGCGTTTTGTGTGATGCTAAATGCCTGTGTGCTGTCTCATGTATTATATATGAGTTTTGCGTGTTTGCTTTCGAAGGAAAGCAACAAACAAACAAAAAAATTGCAAATTTCCCAGCTTTGCCGAGTGCCAACACTTGGCAAAGAAGTCTTTGCCGAGTGCCAGGGGTGTGGCACTCGGCAAAGCTGGGAAAAAATGCCATAAAAACAGCCACTTCCCCAGTTTTGCCGAGTGCCACAGCCTGGCACTCGGCAAAGCGGTCAATTTTGCCGAGTGCCACAGCCTGGCACTCGGCAAAGAGGTACATTTTGCCGAGTGCCACAGCCTGGCACTCGGCAAAGAGGTCAATTTTGCCGAGTGCCAGATGGTACCACTCGGCAAAGACTATTTCTAAAAAGATTTTTTTTAAAAAAAAATTGTTTCTTTGCCGAGTGCTCAGCCCTGGCTCTCGGCAAACATTCAAATTTTGCCGAGTGCCAGTCCCTAGGCACTCGGCAAAGCCGGCGTTAAATGTTGATGGCAGTTATTTTTTTGCCGAGTGCGGGCTTGGCACTCGGCAAAGACTTTGCCGAGTGTCGATTTTTGGCACTCGGCAAAGAAATTTTTGCCGACAAAGTCTTTGCCGAGTGCGGCACTCGGCAAAGCCTTTGCCGAGTGCTTGCCTGGCTTTGCCGAGTGCCCCCAGCACTCGGCAAAGAGGGCGTCTGCAGTTGTGATGGCATGGGTCTTTGATTCAATAGAAAGGGACCCGGTGACATACAAAGACTTCATATCGATTCTTAAGACGTATACATATCGACAATCCTCATTAGCTTATATGTTTGTATACATACTTATAACATTCACTTTTGGATACTGACAAGTAGTATTTGCTAAAATAATTCGAACAAAGCATTTAGGTTCTATGTCACTAAACATCACGAAAGGCATGATCCAGTAAGGAAGGAAAAGCTGGCTATAAAAACAATATGTGCGGTAAGTGTACCTTACTTCTTCAGTACTCCATTACATGGCTGTCAAAAGCACTACTTAACATTTCTATATGCAAAACACACAATGCCCCAAGCAGAAGCCTGAGAGTGTACATTGTGGATCTATGTATGTTCTTTGATGAGTAACACCAGTGCCTACATGAGACACCCTTTAATGGTAAGTTTGAACATCTTCACCCGTAGTATAAAAACTTCGTACATGGTATGAAATACTAAACCGAAACTTGTTCTCTTGTAGTGGACAGAAGAGAAAGAAATGAAAAGAGACTCATACAAGGATGATCAACTCTTAGAGCTGGTTGGCGACCTTTGTAACTTTATATTGGACCAGATTGTACACGTCAAAGGCACCTACCATGACCGAGAGTCTGACTAAGGTAGAAATCCTCAGTACCAACACATTTGTGAGACTGAAAGGCTAGCTCTAGGCCGTTGATAACAATATGTATAGAATTTGACATTGGTTTTACTTTGTGAATTATGTCTATTTAATGATGGATTATATATATTCTTGTGAATTGGACTTGTAATTGTAGTTTATATAATACTCTTGTGCTTGTAGTTTATATAATACTCTTGAGCGAACGCGGTTCGGAATGTTGGTCGCGGGGCGTTCGATGGGACGTTGAGCGAACATGGTTCGGAACGTTGATCGCTCACTCGCAACGCGAACACGGAAACAAACAGGGCGGTTCTGGTCGAATTTGAATTGTAAATTTAATTTTTTTTGAGAAAATGTACTGTAGGGGCGGTTCTAGACTGAACCGCCCCTAAAAATAAGTATTATATGGGCGGCTGGTACTACAGCCGCCCCTACAAATCGATTTATAGGGGCGGCTGATAACACCAGTCATCTTTACAAATTGATTTGTAGGGGCGTTCTGGGAACCGCCCCTACAAATACATGATTTGTAGAGACGGTTTGGTAGGAGCGGCTGGCCAAACCGCCCCTACAAATGATCTTGAGCCGCTCCTACAAATGATATCTGTAGTAGTGCATCTTCCAGCAAATACTGAACCACACATTTATTAGCATATTGATCGATATTTATTTAGAGGTGTGCAGCCTTACGGGTAGACTTCGATGACACCACGAGCTCCTATTTTCTTAACAATCTTATAGTCAGAGAAACCAGCTTTAGTGAATATCTGGCGCCAGTCATTTTCACTACGCTGCCTGCCTCTCGTATTCACCATCATGAGCATGTCCATCAGGAGTTGGGCTTCATACATTATTGGGCCCATGTAAGGCCCAAGAAGTATTTCTATAATGATCACCTTGCCTCCATCTTCTTTGGAAGCAATTGCCTTCCTGATTTGCTCTAGGATCTTCACACAATCCTCGTCGCTCCAAAAGTGCAGTACAAGCTACAGAACATAATGCCATATACACAAGTTTAACAATTCATAATAATTCAATCTGTCAATTTCAATGAAGTAAATAGTGGGCTATAACATTTAGCGGTGTCCTCGTTTCACAAAAAAAAAGCGGTGTCCTCTATCTATACCTAATATTAAAGCGGCAAAATTTGTTTCCATCTATTTTTGTCGTACACGTCCCCTAACTACTAGGACAGTGAAGAGTTTCTTTCATCCCGCTTTTTCTACATCACAAACTGCACTCACGCATTTCATGCTTCGTATGTGACATGGGCGCATGATCCATACTCATATGAGTTAGAATAACTGGCATATAGTGATGATGATTGTGAAATCCGACTCCAATACGCGTTGGGTCACGTCCTATGTATCTCGTACGTGGCCTGGACCCATAACCTGCGCTTATACGAATTAGAACAACTCGCACTGCACGTATCAGGTTCCGTTGCAACGTACGGGCGCATTTGCTAGTAAACTATAAAAAAGCTATAGCAGGTTACAGCGGAGGCTATTTAATCTAGTGATTTTTAGAGAAAACATGAAAATTCTTAACTAATTATGCATCCAAACATTTAGCTAAAGAAAATTTCATGAAAATAGATACTCAAATACATGTACAGGCTCTAGGAGAGCATGTATCCATGTCAATTAATTAATATTCATGAAACCACTCAACATACTCACAGTTACTATCAACATTCATATCCATTCAACACTCAGTATCCAGTGATATAATAATTATTTAATGGTTCTTAAGTAGAGAGCATGATGGATAGAAATAGATTATACTTCTTTAGAGTAAGGAATGAATATTTGCCTTGATTACCATTAACAGTGCTAAAATATTTCGTGGATAAGCAAAATAGTGGTGTTTATAGAGAAGCTAAAGCGTCAATAGCGGTAATTGTGGAATAATTGGCAACATCGTTGTGGTAAAAAATTCGATGCCAAAAAATCTGTAGCGGAGCAATAGGAGGGCTACAGCGGGGTATTTACAACTGCTATCAATTCGTATGCAAAAGATGAGTCTGTATGGCACAAACAAAACTCTACTTCAGATTTTTTAACTGTAGTGAAGCATGCGTGTGAGAGAGAATTCTATGATATTTTTTGTTTCCCAATTTAATTCATACCTTGAGCATCACAGCCTGAGCAGGCGGGATGGTGTGGAACAAATCACCCGTGACATTGCTAACAGCATCATCAGCTGGTGCTGCAGGTGTCGTCGTCGTCTCAACAACCCTTGGAAGGTTCAGCACGGTGCATTTGATGTCAGGGAACGCCTTGATGATCGCCTTCGCGCTGGTGTTTCCCTGTCTACCACAGCAATAGGTCAGTGAGTGAAGGCCACTGAAAACATCACTGCACTCCCGTATTATCGTCCCGATCGCCAGGTTGTCGTGTGCAGCGACACCTTCTTCCACGATCCTGTCAAGCTCTTCGTCGAGAAGTTTTGTGCTCTCATGGACGAGGGGCACACCATGTAAATCCTCGAACGGCGACTGCAGCGGCTCGGGCAGATCCTTCTTGAACCAGTCGGCCAGAGACAAGCCGGCCTCAACATAGTGCCGGGAGACGGTTGCGAGCACGAAGTACTTCTGGTAGGTGTGGTCCTCCGATTCCACACCTTCTACCAGGAGCCAGGAGAGTGGGTTGAGGCGGTACACGGCCTCCGCTCCATCTCCATTGCTGCCGTCAGAAGCGAAGATCCCCGACGTGACCAGCAGCCGCATGATGCGACCGAGGAATGGAAGCTTGGTCTTGGGGAGGGACAACGCGGTCACCAGGTCCGGCAGCGTGGTCGAGCCTCCAAGGTCATGTATGGCAGTTGGGATGTGGAGCTCGACGGCGCACTTGAGCGCCATGGACGTGAGGTAGTAGAGGCTGTGGCGCCATAGGTCGGCTTGCGCCTGCAGCAGCTCGTCATCGGTGGGAGCTATGGCTTGAGAAGGAGCTGCCATTCTTGGTATCTCTCGGTCACTCGCGGTGTATATCTTTCTTGCCGTTTGTGTGTGTTGGTTTGCTGCTCTAAGGTTTGTTTGCGTACTAGGGTTTAAATAGCTGCTGGCTGAGCGATCCATCCAAGTACACATGCCCTTGGTTAGGTCTTGGTGTAGGTCTAAGTAGGTAGTTGAGTGTTATCACAAAAAATCTGACGCCATTAGTTTAATGTTCGCGTGGGCGGAAAGTTTGACTTGTTGATTCAGTGTATCGCAGAAATCAGTAAACTATAGAGCGCGTGGATGGCGAGGTGGTGTCAGTATTAAATTTATTATTTCCAGGAATGCGAATGCTTATGTGTATCTTTTTGCACAGTAAAGAGTAAAAATTAGGGCGCATGGGGAGCTGCCACCTGCCATGCATTCTACTCCCTTCGCGTCATAATTTGCAAAGTCACTTTAGCTTGTTTAGATACATACTAGTTTTTGTTATGGACTAAGATACATACTGTGTATGGATATATATATAGAAAAATCTAGAAAAGTTAAAAATGGAGGGAGCAGTGTCGTAACACTTGTTTACTCCCATGGCAAGAGTTTGCAGTGTGCACGGCGCCGCGCGCATCCCAGCTATAAGATGCTATACACCAGTAACTAAAAGTAGCATACAAGTACACTAAGATGCTATAAGAAACGAAATTAGTATCATTTGCATGTACGACTTAACCAGTAATAAAAGAGCTGCATACAAGTACACGGCACAGTATACTAGTAAGAAGCTATAAGAAGAACTTTTCGTTTGCAAGTACAGATATCAAGCTTTAGATTATGCACATGCCGGGCCCTGACCTCCGGCTTGCGTCACTCCTGGGTCTCCGCCCAACGGTGCAGCGTACGATGATTTACATGAATGGCTGCTCTGCGGCCTCCGCCCAAAGGAATTCATGGAAACAATACATAGAGAAGAGCATAAGAGCATGGAGGCGATGGCTGTCTACTTGTGTCACTCATATATATATATATATATATATATATATATATATATATATATATATGAAAACAATAGCTTTACCAAAGGGCAAACATGAAATGACTTCTAAGAAATAAGAGTGCATTGAAGATCCAGACAGTCATCTTCTTCCTTTAATCGTCCATTGCCTGTCGAAGATTGAAAAACATTGTGAAGAGAAAAAACGACACTGATGTGGTTTTCAGGAACACATAAAAATGGGTTGAAAAATAGGAAAAAAATTTATACCGGGGGAGATAACCCCACCGGACAGCCACTCAATCGCGCGTCGCAACTATCAAGTCACGCGATTTTTCAAGCGAAAAATCCGTGCTTCACGGCCACCAGCGCTCAAACCCCTGACCTCTTGCTTCACGTCTTCGGCCCTTAACCACTCCACCTGTGAGATGCTTGTGTCCAAATGAGATATTCGTCCTAGCCATTTTATGTTCATCTGATTTCGAAATGAGTATTTGGGACCCTAAACGATTTCAAATGAAAAGTTATCAAGTACAAAGTTTTATAACTCTTCAAGATCTACAACTTTGGTTCTGGTCATTTATTCATCCGAGGTCATTTGAAGAATCTGAATTTCAAATGTGAGAAAATTCTATAGTAATTTCTGTTGGATAAATGATTTCAAATTTAAAAGTTGTCAACTATAAAGTTGCACA